>NC_090737.1:91312129-91317129 GCF_036898095.1 Palaemon carinicauda | reverse complement strand
CTCTCTCTCTCTCTCTCTCTCTCTCTCTCTCCCCGTTTTACGACAGTTGACTAATTCTCAATCCTCATTAGCAGCAAGATATTAGGAAAAGTCAACACAGGAAGCAACATGAGCAAATGTCTTCATCTTGACATTACGTTAAAATATTAATAGAATTACTGATATTCAATATCTTAACAAAGTTAAACATATTCGATGTTTATTCTCTCACATGAATTTTCTTATTCAATGTTGGTCGGTCTCTTCTCTGCAGTGTTGAAAGCTTTTCACAATACCAAACACTATATAGTTTTCGCTGTGTTTTCCACTTTTGTTTCGTTATTTCACTTTCAGAATTATTCTAAAATATTCATGCTTCAGAAAAGCAATGCCACCGATGCTCTTTGGGTTATTGGGAAAAGATCTTTTTTCGGCCAATATACTATTGAAAAAAAAAAAAAATTATTTTATTCTTCAAAAAGGAACAAGGTTTGTCACTGTAGTCTTGGAATAATTTTGTATCCTCGGATACGAGAATCTGTTTCTTTAAAAATATAATTGCTTGACATTAGCCTTAATTCATTTGCACTTACATACATAAGCTAAACATACTTATAAGCAGAACGTATAATCATATATAAACACAAAACGTAAATTAGATAAAGAGAAACCAATGTAGACTGACAGCTGCAAGACAAACATTTACAGACAGGCAAAAGAGAGACTTAAATGCATACATATAAACTTTAATAGACTGAGAGAAAAAGATAAAGAAAAAACAAAGAGATGGGGAGGGATTAAAGACATACAGGAGAATATATATTGATAAAAAAAATATTGTAGATCATATTCCAAAGGTTATTCTTATTTTAGCGATCATTTTCTTACACTTTTTAAGAAGAATGGGAACAGTCGAAATTGATCGAATCAAATTTGACATGTGGCCTTTTAAAGTAAGTCAGGCTAGATATATTTGAGAAGACATTCATCAAACCTAAAGATAATTCTTTATAGAATTTTATCTTTGTCAGAGAAAAATTATGAAGCTGACTTTTATTTCACTTGAAATAAATTTTTTTTAACATGCTCTCCTTATAACTAGCCAGAAACTAAGTAAACAAAAGTAATTAAAGCTTATGATTGAACTTGATAAATGTAAATTAAACACTAATTAACAAGCGTCGCTCTCCCGTGTGAAACAATAGAGTTTATTAAATATTTTTCCAACGTTATACTATAATTTTATGTACCTTTTGTTTTCTATAATATACCTGTAATGTATCTGTATAAAGGGTAAGACTTTTTCCGTTTAATTCTCATCTATTGCATATATGTCATTTAATTTGTTGGTTTTATATATATGGTTCTATATGCGTTAACTCCTTAAATGAAAACTGCAAATTTAATGGGATGGGCTAGATACCCATATTCCAGTGTATTTTATTTATAATAGTAAATAATAATAATAATAATAATAATAATAATAATAATAATAATAATAATAATAATAATAATAAAAATAATAATAATAATAATATGATAATAATAATAATAATAATAATAATAATAATAATAATAATAATAATAATAATAATAATAATAATAATAATTTAAAGTTTACTCTAAGATTTTTATTATAATACTGATAATAGTTTTTGATGATCTATCACCACATTACTACTTTCAGCTAATCAGATTAAAATATCCAACTCAGTAGGATAAAACTTTATTACATGAACCCTATTAAACACTATAGCTATCTCCATCTACTATCATCTCATAGATTCCACTTTTGCCATCATGGATATCTCTTTTTATGAGGTATTGGGAGACAGTACTTGTAGAGTCATGTGTCGGTTAAATGCAGATGTTACCAAGTTATTCATTCACATAAAAAAGTTATTGTGGCAAGGTTTAGGTGTTATACAGCTATTTCGTTAAGCAGCCTTAGAACAAATTAGTAGATAAGACTTAACCGATTGTCATAAAACTGTTTTATTTTGTAAATTGTTATTCAAATCACCAATGTAAACCATAAAAAATATTTTTCATTTATATGTTGTCATTCTTTTTTTTCAGTTTACATCTATACCACTAAGCACTTGCACATCATAATCTATTTACAATGAAGATGAGACGACTTTGTATTGATAGATTACTTTATAGTTTTATCCTCATGTATTTTAGTTTAGGTTATTTCTCTCTTTTGTCATAATTTCAGTAATAATTATGAGTCTCTTTCTAACAAGAGCGGGATAAAAGGAATATAATGTACTTTTAAAAACATTTAATTATACCCTTAAATCCTTTTTAAAAGGGGCAGCTGAATTGCCATTCCTATTGAAATCGTATTAGAAAAGTAATTTTGGTTATATGCCAAATAGAGAATAAGAAAGCGAATGAAGAGTTGTAACCAGACAATCGGCCATTGAAAAGTTTATAAAGACTGAGAAGGAGACAGAGAAAGTGACTTCTTATATAATTTATATACATAACTTCGTGAGTATCCTACCGGAAAAAAAAAAATCACGATTATGTTCTCTGGCTTTCAAAATAAAAACAAATTCTTTTATCTACATTGCCCTCGTAATAAAATATCCCCATTTCACCAACCCTATACTTTCTTGTTTTCTCCTGGACCGATCTATGCAATGACTTTTAGAGGATCACCCCCGTTAGTTCGTACATGTCAAAAATACTTCTAATATTTCAGTCAATATCTTAACAAACTATCAATATCCCTTCATATAACTATGATCAGCAAACCCAATGAACTTAATGTCTGCTTTACATACGTATAAGTAATTCGTGAGAGACCAAATAAAAGTCCCTATATTCGAAAAATATAAAACAATCCTCCTGTTTTATAGGGTGAGTTCAATTTACAACTCCATCGTGGATTAATCGGTACACAATTTTTATTCCTTCCTGTTTTGTTTTATACTCCAATTTCTTTATCTACATCACTGTGTAATTTCTCTTCGCTGGAAATATTTCCAGTATTGTAAAAAAGTCACATGTATTAGAGTTAGGAAATATACCGGAAATTTCTGGGACTTTTCCCGAATTTTATATCAAGACTTTCCGATGAATGCACATAAATGTTCTCTCTCTCTCTCTCTCTCTCTCTCCTCCTCTCTCTCTCTCTCTCTCCTCTCTCTCTCTCTCCTCTCTCTCTCTCTCTCTCTCCTCTCTCACCGGAAAATAACCTAATACACAACAACTTAAACACAAACATACTCACTGGCAATAAAACTCGTCATCACCATAGTTTTAAACTAGTCCCTCTCTCGATCCTGCTGGATATGTGAAAACTTTTTTTTTCTTTTTTTTCACATCCGCTTATTTAAGACATTCGAATCATGCACTCCTTTCCTCCCCCAATCATAATCCATTCATCCCCTTGACCCAAGTATAAAAAATACCATGATTCTAATGCTGCTACGAAATCACCATATTCCTCAACCTTCCCATACTTATTGCGTCACATGTACTACCAAACAGTTAGTCTCAAAATCTCTGAGATTTTTTCTTTCGCCCACTCATATTCAATCGGTATACTTCACTTCAGGTCTTTATTTTCACTATACAAAACATACATGATAAATGTAGAACTACCATACTCGGAAAATCTTAGCTTTGATTTGCAAAACAAATTTTGGCATAAGTCTAAGAATTCTTATCCGTATATACAGATTGGGTATTTCTTCACTAAAAACATACGCAATTGTATCTTTCCAAACCATAATGGAAACCTCACCTTTACGAATATCTTAGTGCGTTGTGTACGAATTCACAAATCTTGATACTAATTATAGTTATATTGACTACCGTACCAGTTGATTAAAACACTGAATTTCTTAGCATCATGAGGAGTATCTCTCGCTTGAGGGTACACTCGGGTGCATTATTTTATCTTATCTCTTTTCCTCAGGTTTTGTTAAAGTTTTTATTTTTTATATCGGAATTATTTATTTTAATGATACTGTTTTTAAAATAGTTTGTTTTTCCTTATTTCCTTCCCTTATTGGGGTATTTTCCCTCTTGGAGCTCCTAGGCTTATAGCATCCCACATTTCGAGCTAGGATTGTAGCTTAGCAAGTAATAATAATAATAAAGATAACGGCGCTACCATTAACAACATCACAGTCATCTCTTACAAATTACTCTTAACAACATTACCACAGTAACACAATAAAAACATTTCAGAGTCCAGTTTAAAGCAATGAAAAACTTTGAAGAGGTGTTTAAACCCCTAAATATATGTCACTATAGACACAAAATAATTGCTCTTAATAAAAGACTTATATCTCCTGCAATAATACAGCTATGCAACATAATTTCGTTGATGCATATGACAAGAAACTTCCTTAAAATTACTTATTAGAGAGAAATTTCTTCCCAGAGAGGATAACTATGGGAGTTTGTTAATTTCTGAATTATTATGTATCAGACAGCATCTGCTTGTGCTTAATGCTCAAGTCTTCTCAGACTATGTCCTACTCTTCAGCAAGTGGTTATTCTGCAGCCTCCAAATGTATGCCTCGAAAACTTATTCTAAATTCTTAGGAACTGCTGTTTTGGGACTTAATTAAGAACCTAGATTTCCCTCTAATGCAAGCTTCACTGGGGATTCGGATATTTTAGTAGTATTTTCATGTAGTGCAAAATATCTTTAAAATTTCGAATATGTTGTTTTAAATGGGTTAGATTTTTCGTAGTTTTGTTTTTCATTAGATAAATATAGGTATGCACTGATGACAGCCATTAAGTATAGGCTGAAAGTTATTCTTCCTCTTTATACTTTATTACCCCCATTGTATAGGAGGATCGGTCACTTGAGTCACTTTTCTCCATCTGTTTCTAGTCCATGCATTTCATCACAGTTCAGTCCCATCCTATCCTTCATCACTAAACCTATCCATCTGACCCGCTGATGCCCTGCACTCCTCGGCTAAGTCACTGAAGTTCTTGGCTCTCCTGATTTGTTGCAGCTTCCATCTTAGTGGATGAAGCAGCTA
>NC_090737.1:91308999-91311629 GCF_036898095.1 Palaemon carinicauda | reverse complement strand
CACAATATAGCGGTAAATTTCCTATGTCTGAAGCATCGCAATATAGCGGTAAATTTCCAATGAGGCGTCGCAATATATTGATAAGATTGCCTACATCCGAGGCTTCGCAATGTGATAAATTGCCTACATCTGATGCGTCACCATATAGTAATTAACTGCCTACATCTTAGGCGTCACAATAGAGTGATAAACTGCCTACATCTGAGGCGTCACAATATAGTGCTAAACTGCCTACATCTGAGGCGTCACAATATAGTGCTAAACTGCCTACATCTGAGGCGTCACAATATAGTGCTAAGCTGCTACAGTACATCTGAGGCGTCACAATATAGTGATAAACTGCCTACATCTTAGGCGTCACAATATAGTGATAAACTGCCTACACCTTAGGCGTCACAATATAGTGATAAACTGCCTACATTTTAGGCGTCACAATATAGGGATAAACTGCCTACATTTTAGGCGTCACAATATAGGGATAAACTGCCTACATCTTAGGCGTCACAATGAAGTAATAGGTTAAATAAGTCTGATGCAAGTATATAGTTAAAGTAACTACCAAAATAAAAAGAATGAATTTCTGCGTCAAAACGTGATCTCAACCAGAGCATCTGATATTTCCCCATTAAGTTCTCAACTAGCTTTGCTCAATATGTAAAAATACAGAAATACTTTTCGTTTTCATTTTAACAATACCTCTCACGACAAATTTCGTGGAAATTATGTAACAGACAATTTTGTCCAAAAGATATTCGTTAAAATAACGTTTTTGTTAATTCAGAAGGCTTGGCATCTAAACAAGGTCTTTAACGACATAGTTTATCCTAATACTGTAGTTACGAAATTTGCCTTCAGTATTCGTCCACTGTAAACCTTTCAAAATATAATTTAGAGTCTGAAAACCAATTATACTTTCTTGTAAATAGATCAAATCTTAAAGCTTTTAAAGTAAATAGCTAGTATCCAATGCCCCTTCAAAACAACCATCCGCAGCTATGCCATCATCTAAAAATACTTCAATTTTCACTTCCTTAGATCTCCAATATCTAACAGACTTAAGAACTTTAGTAAAGATGTATCGCCGCTTTCAAAAATATCTAAAGATAATCCATTATAAAACTTTTTACATTTTTCCCCAATGAGAAAGATATTGGCAACGTTTTAATAGATTTCTATGCGATAAGCAGACTGTAGACTGATTAAATCCTTAAAAAGTTTGTAATAAAAGACCAGCCTTTGCTTACCATTTCCATTCTTGGTCACCGTCAAAGGAATTATTCTTAGTTTTTCTGATACCAGTCTCACCCATTCTCTTTTAATAAATTCTGATTCGTCCCTTTCTGACCTATTGTTACCCAATCCAATAACTACAGTAACGGTTTTGAAATGGAATTTTGTGATCGCCCTTTTAGACGTCAATGACTATCTTACCGGACCCAATCTAATTCTGTTCAATGTATTGTGAATAACAACCAACAGGCGATTAAAAACAATAAAATAAAATATGCACAATACCCCAATTTCTTTGTACCAACTGCTAAGTATACAAAATAAAAACAGCTATATTTTCACTTATCTTTTCGACGTCTTTCTTGGTACATTCCCGGCTCCAATGTCAACTCTCGGCCTTTATTGAGCTCTAGACCTCTTCCATCAAAGTTGATATGAATCCACAGACTTTCCCTCGATCTTTGTTTCGGCGATGCTGCTCTTTGCGTACAAACTCGTTTCTGCAGCAGTTTTAGATGTTCCTTGTCCTCCAAGTTGATAAACAATCGCATCTAATGCTAACATTTTCGTATCAGTTTCCTCAAAATAACGCGATGCTCATTCAAATGGTTTTCCATCATACTTTAACGAGGTGCGGATACTTGTTGAATATTCTGCTGGAAATCGGATAATAGATTGTCCATCACTCCTTGAAACGGTTTCAGCATTCTGATTGCTAGCGTGAAAACACTATTCACATCTGAAGCTGTATTTGACCCTACCTGGCGTCCTGGCTAATAAATTCGACTTGCTCGGGCTAGCGTGCGCTAGAAAGTGACCACTTACTAAATACCTCTTCAAACATCGAATACGTTTCACCCAACACTAAATTCTCATTGGCCACTGCCTACATAACAACTGAACTTAAGTAACCAGACTCTTAAGATCTGCTTACATGTCGTTAGGACAATTGTTTTTCGCTATACTTCGTAACGCGAAAAAATTCTATTGTATTCTGCTTCTTATATGAATTTTGTTTTAATATCTTCATCTCCATTACATTAATTGAATAAAAGAAAACAATTGAAGTTCGCATTAATGTAGGCCTTTCCTTATCTAATTCTCAAGATTTTAGCTCGGGAGTAGTCCATGATGCTACTTCGATGATAAAACAAAATCAAATTTATTCAAGTAACATCACTAGATCATAATGTATATCAGAGATAGGCAATTTAATTATGCACATTTTGGCAAATGGACATTTTTACCTTTTCGTGACCCTGGCCTTGTCTTTTGACTCACTCACTCCTGAAAACTAATCAATTTGTCCTTCCATATTTGTCCTTCCATCATTACCAAACATCCCGCGAAATTCTATGATACTCTGTCAAATAGTTTTTTGAGTTATGCGAGTTAAAAAA
>NC_090737.1:91301499-91303999 GCF_036898095.1 Palaemon carinicauda | reverse complement strand
TGCTTTTCAATCTCCATTTGGTATCGCTTCTGTTGCATGATTATTTCAAGAAAATCTGAAAGTGAAATAACAAAACAAAAGTGGGAAAAAACAGTAAAAGCTGTATGGTGTTTGCTACTGGTAAAACATTTAAACATTGCAGAGAAGAAACCGACCAACGGCGAATAAGAAAGTTTATTCAAGAGAAAAAGCCTCGAAAATTTTTCACTTTTGTTTAGATTTTGAATATTAGTAATTGTTTTATTATTCTATCGTAATGTAAAGATACAGACGTTTACTCAGGGTATTTCTTCGGGTAATTCTTTCCAACATATTTTGCTAACAAGAATTAGTCGACTGCAGAAAAGTAAGCGACAATTGGAAAAATAATTCAATTATTGAAGAATGAAAGACTCCATTTGAAGTTTACGTTCAATCCATGAACGCTGATATCAATTTTAGGATTTTAAACGTCATAGAAGATGACTAAAAGGGAGATACGAATACAAGAGGATAAGAAATGAAGATCAAGATTAAGGATTGAAAGTCACCTTGAAAAATAGGAAGATAGGGAGACTGGATCAAACACCTTAATTAAGGAGGATTCAAAGGAAAGGTGCAGATCTGTGGATGATGTATTTAGAGATGAAACGTGATATAGAACCATTAAATGAACCAAGAAAGGAAGAGTGATGAAAAGAAGTTATGATAAAAACAGAAATAAAAAAAAAATGCTACACCGTTGACCTAGGTATGAAAATGAGATCAAATGCCTTAGGCAACATCGAATGGCAGACGGGCATATATTTGAATAAGAAACTAAAAGGTAAAAATTAGCCACAATAAACATCTAGTTAATCTGGATGGAACAGATGGAATATATGTAAACATATAAAGAGGCAAACGAAATCAATCAAATGACTTTATTGCCCTATGTTAATTCGTTGATCATCAAGTTTTCTGGAGAAGTGTTAAGCATAGCCAGTCTCTCTCTCTCTCTCTCTCTCTCTCTCTCTCTCTCTCTCTCTCTCTAGTAAGGTGGAAAAAAAACCCTGCCTTTCCCCCTCCCTACTATATATATTTTTGTTTTCAACTCAATTTATTCTATTAAAGAACATATACATTCCATCAGACGCTGCTTTTGGGAACAGAGACAACGGCATTCTCATCCGAACGGAATTTGCATACGTATCTTATCTGCAATGGACGAGGCGAAAGTACTCTGTTCCAACCGATTCAGAACAAACGACTTAATATCGCTGCATCATTTCACAGAGAGAAAAAGAGGACCCCAGACACTTATCAGCAAGTCGTTCCGAAAATGCATAAACAATGGGTCCCCTTTTTTTCCTTGAGTTGCAGGCTTTCACCATTTTCGGTATTTGGGCTAAAAGCAATCGAGATTCACAAGACAAGAAACAAGACGATTTTTTTAATCTATATCGTGAAAGTGATTTCAACAAACTTTATCTCTGACTAAACCGGATTACCGATTTTTTTCAATTTGGAGTATTATGTTTTCGATTTTCCTTAATTTTATTTTTATTGTTAACTTCAAATTTTTTTTCATTTATATCCTGGTCATGATTGTATTTTTTTACTGCTAAATTATTTATTTGTATGAGTTTGAAGTTTATTACGCTATTGGAATTTTCTTGAAGAATAGGATAGGCTAATTGTCATAGGTTATTTGAATATTTAATTGAATTGTTATCATCGAAGGAAGAGAGAGAGAGAGAGAGAGAGAGAGAGAGAGAGAGAGAGAGAGAGAGAGAGAGAGAGAGTTATACTTAGTACCACCTAAATTGACAGCATTAGCAATATATGGACTCTTGAAGCTACAAGGGTTAACTGTCAAATATCTGGACAAAAATTTGAGTTAGAAGCTTAGTGTAAGGTTTGGTCGGCATCAGCAGCTGCTAAATACAGAATATTTTTATCCAACGATCAATCAAACACAAGAGATGGGTCATTAGATATAAATCCTTCATATAGAAAATAGAGCATGCGAACCCTGTCAGAGAATAACAATGTTTTCTGATATGGTTATAAAGTCGTTTTAAATCTTAACCTGAATATTTCTGGTTATACTCAATACATGGAATCATTCACGTACAGTACAATCATTATCTTATTTTTGCATTTATTTATCAAAACATTCTTATTTGTTACTGAATGACACCTTAAAATAATAATTATTAGGATTTCTGTAAGCTTTATGTATATAGTATATATATATATATATATATATATATATATATATACTAAAATTTCAGATTCTTTCTGGAGCAAAATATTTTTTCTAAACTTGTAAAAAAAAAGAAAAAAAAACTTATTGTATTTATATAAATATGACAAAGCACAGTATCTAATAATACAAACTTGCAAATTATTAGAGCACATGAGAAAAAAAACGGTTTTTATTGCTTGTCATTATTTTTAGTTTGGTAATGTTTATATAATATACAAACAAAACTTGGTACTGCCTTTAATTTGCTCTGTTTTTATTATTCTCTCTCTC
>NC_090737.1:91288999-91296499 GCF_036898095.1 Palaemon carinicauda | reverse complement strand
TCTTATGTAGTTCTCATGGAATGCTAACATAGTCACTGGTTTTATATACTAAAAATAGGAAAAAAAAAAGGAATAAAAAAACAAAACTTAAATAACATTTTCTATTTTTTTTTCGTCTTTAGTGATAAACTTTTGAAGGAGAAGCTGGGAAATATTATTTTGCTACTCCATTACCTAATTTTTTATTTCCACAGCTGTTTCATCCACTAAGATAGAAGCTGCAACAAATCAGGAGAGCCAAGAACTTCCGTGACTTAGCGGAGGAGTGCAGGGCATCAGCTGGTCAGACTGATGGGTTTAGTGATGAGGGATATGGATGGGACTGGACTGTGAAAAAATGCAAGGATTAGAAACAGATGGAGAAAAGTGACTCAAGTGACCGACCCTACTATACAATGGGGGTAATAAAGTCGAAAGAGGAAGAATAAGTTTCAACCTATAATTAATGGCTGTCATCGGTGCATCCCTATTTTTATCTAATGATAAACTAAACTACAAAAAATCTGAGCCATTTACAACAACATATTCGAAAATTTAAAGATATTTTGCACTACTTGAAAATACTACTAAAATATCCGAATCCCCAGTGAAGCTTGCATTAGAGGGAAATCTAAGTTCTTAATTAAGTCCCAAAACAGCAGTTCCTAAGAATTCAGAATAAGTTTTCGAGGCATACATTTGGAGGCTGCAGAATAACCACTTGCTGAAGAGTAGGACATAGTCTGAGAAGACTTGAGCATTAAGCACAAGCAGATGCTGTCTGATACATAATAATTCAGAAATTAACAAACTCCCATAGTTATCCTCTCTGGGAAGAAATTTCTCTCTAATAAGTAATTTTAAGGAAGTTTCTTGTCATATGCATCAACGAAATTATGATGCTTAGCTGTATTATTGCAGGAGATATAAGTCTTTTATTAAGAGCAATTATTTTGTGTCTATAGTGACATATATTTAGGGGTTTAAACACCTCTTCAAAGTTTTTCATTGCTTTAAACTGGACTCTGAAATGTTTTTATATGTGTTACTGTGGTAATGTTGTTAAGAGTAATTTATAAGAGATGACTGTGATGTTGTTAATGGTAGCGCCGTTATCTTTATTATTATTATTACTTGCTAAGCTACAATCCTAGCTCGAAATGTGGGATGCTATAAGCCTAAGGGTTCCAAGAGGGAAAATAGCCCAATAAGGAAAGGAAATAAGGAAAACCAAACTATTTTAAAAACAGTATCATTAAAATAAATAATTCCGATATAAACAATAAAAACTTTAACAAAACCTGAGGAAAAGAGATAAGATAAAATAATGCGCCCGAGTGTACCCTCAAGCGAGAGATACTCCTCATGATGCTAGGAAATTAAGTGTTTTAATCAACTGGTACGGTAGTCAATATAACTATAATTAGTATCAAGATTTGTGAATTCGTACACAACGCACTAAGATATTCGTAAAGGTAAGGTTTCCATTATGGTTAGGAAAGATACAATTGCGTATGTTTTGGTGAAGAAATACCCAATCTGTATGTACGGATAAGCATTTCTTAGACTTATGTCAAAATTTGTTTTGCAAATCAAAGCTAAGATTTTCCGAGCATGGTACTTCTACATTTATCATGTATGTTTGTATAGTGAAAATAAAGACCTGAAGTGAAGTATACCGATTGAATACGAGTGGGCGAAAGAAAAAATCTCAGAGATTTTGAGACTAACTGTTTGGTAGTACATGTGACGCAATAATTATGGGAAGGTTGAGGAATATAGTGATTTCGTAGCAGCAATAGAATTATGGTATTTGATATACTTCGGTCAAGGGGATGAATGGACTATGATTGGTGGAAGAAAGGAGTGCATGATTCGAAAGTCTAAGATAAGTGGATGTGGAAAAAAAAAGAAGTTTTTGCATATCCAGCAGGATCGAGAGAGTGACTAGTTTAAAACTATGGTGATGGCGAGTTCTATTGCCGGTGAGTCTTATGCGTAGAATGTGAAGCTGCAAAAGACAAGGACGCATCTGCTTCGGGATCCAATAGTTAAAGTGTGAATGCTTTATTATTATTATTATTATTATTATTATTATTATTATTATTATTATTATTATTATTATTATTATTATTATTATTTTCTGTGAAACCGTCTTCTGTTAGACGAAATTACTTATTGTTGAACAATATTGAGTATGTTTATGTTTAAGTTGTTGTGTATTTGGTTATTTTCCTGAGAGAGAGAGAGAGAGAGAGAGAGAGAGAGAGAGAGAGAGAGAGAGAGAGAGAAACAACATTTATGTGCATTCATCGGAAACTCTTGAAATAAAATCCGGGAAAAGTCCCAGAAATTTCCGTTATATTTCCTAACTCTAATACTTGTGACTTGTTTACAATACCGGAAAATATTTCCAGGGAGGAGAAATTACACAGTGATGTAGATAAAGAAATTGGAGTATTAAATAGAATAAAAACGAATAAAAATTGTGTACCCATTAATCAACGATGGGGTTATAAATTGAAGTCACCCTATAAACCAGGATGATTGTTTTATATTTTTCCAATGTAGGGATTTTATTTGGTCGAAGTACTTGTACGTATGTAAAGCAGACATTCAGTTCAATAGGTTTGCTGATCATAGTTATATGAAGGGATAGTGGTAGTTTGTTAAAATATTGACTGAAATTTGCGTTCTTCGAAGTATTTGACATGTACGAACTAACGGGGTGATCATCTAAAAGTCATTGCATAGTTCGGTCCCGGAGAAAACAAGAAAGTGGAGGGTTGGTGAAATGGGGATATTTTATCACGAGGGCAATATAGAAAAAAAATGTTTTTATGTTTTTTAAGCCAGGGAACATAATCGTATTTTTTGTTTTTTTTCGGTAGGAAAATCACCATGTTATGTATAGAAATTGAGTGAGAAGTCAGTTTCTCTGTCTCCTTCTCAGTCTTTATAAACTTTTTAATGGCCGATTGTCTGGTTACAACTCTTCATTCGCTTTCTTATTCTGTATTTGGCATATAACCAAAATTACTTTTCTAATACGATTTCAATAGGAATGGCAATCCAGCTGCCCCCTTTTACAAAGGATTTAATGGCATAATTAAATGTTTTTAAAAGTACATCATATTCCTCATTTGCCGCTCTTGTTAGAAAGAGGCTTATAAATATTACTGAAATTATGACAAAAGAGAGAAATAAGTTGACTAAGATACATGAGGATAAAACTGTAAAGTAATATATCAATACAAAGTCGTCTCATCTTCATTGTAAATAGATTATGGTGTGCAAGTGCTTAGTGGTATCTATGTAAACTGAAAAAAAAAAGAATGACAACATAAAAGTCAGAGATTCTTTTAAGGATTGCATTGGTGATTTGAATATGTTTATCGTAAATATTTACACTTTTGACGACAATTCCATAAAATAAAACAATTTTTTGGACACTCGTTTAATTCTTATCTACTAATCTGTTCTACTTTTGACGACAATTCCATAAAATAAAACAATTTTTTGGACACTCGTTTAATTCTTATCTACTAATCTGTTCTAAGGTCTCTTAACGAAATATATTTATACCACCTAAAGTCAGCCACAATAACTTTTTTATATGGAGGAATAACTTGGTAACATCTGCATTTAACTGACACATGACTCTACAAGTACCCCCCAGATGCTGAAACCTTGATGAGGATGGGGGGCTTAGGGACTAGCAGTTGGGCTCTAATGAACAATGGGAACTACTTCCCCACTAGACCTCGGTGCCCAACTGTTCATCCAACTAAATTAGTCAGCACTTTCTCTCCGTTCTTTTGCTTACTTCTTATTTTCTCCCATCTCTTCCTCTTGGGCATGAACTTGTTGACGACTTTAGCTTGTACGACTTAGGTTTTGAGTGCTGCTTTGGATTTGGCGCAGGGTGGGATGGATGTCATACCATCTCAACCTGTACAAATTTAGACGCCATCACCCTCTGGTAGACCCCATTGGGTGCAGACTAAGTCTGTTAAGAGTCGGGCTCCAATGATCCGGTTTTAAGTCGCCCATATTTGCGGGTAATGGGTGACGCTAGGCATTGGAGTCGTCGGTGGGAGGGGCTAACTACCCCCACTGACCAGTGTACGCCCACCTTAAGAGAGGCAGCCCCTCTCTAATAGAGGACCGGTCCGCGCTGAAGCCTCGTGTTGGGCCATATTGGATAGGAGGACTGAAATCCTCCGATAAGAGGTGGATAACCCGGCTTGCTTCTACTCCAAAAACTAACCCCTCCGTTGACGACCTGGAAACTCTAAAGGACCATGCTACTTATGTTAAAAAACAAAGTAATTTGGGTGACATGGAGAATTTGCGAATCCTTCACGTCCCTCAGATCCCCATTGAAACCAATTACGATGTTCTATATAAATTATTTCAATGTTATGGTCACATCAGGGAAATTAGAATGAGGCTTGAAGGTGACAAATGGGATTCATGGATATCATTTGATAACCATGATGAAGCATTCAACGCTATCAATGATATCATAAATATTGAAATCAGTAATTTGAATTTCAAGGGTGCTCTTTGTGATCGGGTACCTAAGAATCTGGATGTATATAAGCCTGCAGATTGGATTGATAAAGGTATAGAGGTAGTTGTACTTTCTCAGAGAAAGCCAAAACCACCAAAGTGGCTTGTTGCTCAATCAAAAGGGAGTACTGGAAATTATTTCATAATATGTAAATTTCTTCAAAAGAAAGTAGGTACTATCGCACCAGTAGATATATCTCGGTTTGGAGAGAACAATTTCCTAATAAGTGCCAAATCAGAAACTCAATTGGTTACACTTTCCAATTTAAATACAGAGAACGATGACATAAAGCTGGATGTGAAACCCGATCTAAACTTCAGTTATGGAAGGGGAGTAGTTTTTAATAGAGACTTGTATGAATTCACAGAAGAGGAGATATTGGCCATGTGTCCTTTAACTGTGTGGAAAGTGCATAAAGCCCCTGGAACGTCAATGATTATCTTGACTTTCCAGGATGCTGATGTGCCTTTCCACATTTACATAGAGAATGAACGAATCAAAGTGCGAACTTTTAAGCAGAAGCCGCTGCAATGTTTTAATTGCTTTAGATATGGGCATCCATCTAAAGTATGTAAGAATGATAAAATGTATAGTACATGCTCTAATGTTTACCATGGAGACTGTACACTAGAGGCCAATTGTATTAACTGCAATTTGAATCACAAATCTACGGATAGGAACTGCCAGCAATATAAATTGGAAGAGGCTGCTCTCAATAAATCCAGTATCGAACACATAAATGTGGGGCATGCCCAGAGACTATTGAGTAAATCAGCAAGTTATGCAAAAGTATTGAAATCGGGAGAAAAAAATGAGGCAGGAGACATCCAACCCACCTAATACTGCCTCTATTCCCCAGAAAAGAAATTTGCCATCTTCTGATAGAATTCTAGAGGATAAGGCAAGAATATCACGTACGACTTTTCTCACCTCTAGTAAACCTTTATCCACCCCTACAAAGGATAATACTAACCTCTCACAGGCTATATCTTTGCCTGATTTGATGGAGGTTCCACATGAAACAGAATTACCAGGTGCGCCTGTAGTGGGGAAAACCTCAAAACCTCATAAATCACCACTTGTCAATAGGAAAAGAGAGAGACCTCCATCTCTCTCACCCCCATCCATTAAAAACACCAAAGTTATGACATCAAATAGATATGATGTTTTGCCTGTTGATATTTCAGATCAACAGGAAAACTTCTTGAATCAATCAAAAATTCAAGTGGAGGTCCACCATCCCCCACAAGAATTAGGTAACAACAACACTGAAAAGGCTAATATAAAACCTAATTTATCAAGACCCAAACTTAAAAAGCCCACAGAAAATATTGTCAAATCAAAAACTGTCAATGGGAAGACCTCATCAAAGATGTCTTCCAGAAAATAATACATAGTTTTTTCATCCATTTTGCAATGGAATTTTCAGGGTTTGAGGGCCAAATATAAAGAACTTAAGCGCTTAATTCACGAGCATTTCCCCATAATTGTATGTCTCCAGGAGAGCAAGCTTGATGCTTATACCCCTTGTCCTCGCGAATATATTAGTTATAGGACACCTTATGATCACGGAGTAGGGAGCCATGGTGGAAGTCTCATGTATATTCGTCGAGATGTTCCCTAAATACCTATATCTATACGTACAACCCTGCAGGCAGTTGTTGTGCAAATTGATATAGGGAGAAAATATACAATATGCTCTCTGTACCTACCTCCAAATGATAATATTTTATATGACGATTTAGCAGAGGTCATTTAACAACTCCCTCAACCTTTTCTCTTACTGGGAGATATGGATGGTAGGCATCCTTTATGGGGTGATGTTTTGGCCAACACAAGGGGCAATATTATCTCATCAATTGTGGAGAATGAGGATGTGGGACTCCTTAATACAGGAGAGCCCACACACTTCCATGTTCAGACAGGTATTTTGTCATGCATTGACCTTATAATTGCAAGCTGTAACTGCTTTCTTGATTTTGATTGGTGGACATTAGATGATTGGCATACTAGTGATCATGCACCAATCATTATAAACACCAACAAGGGTCCACCTTTGCAAAGATCACCACGTTGGAATCTAGACAAGGCAGACTGGGTTAAATTCCCTGAGCTAAGTGAAATCGAAGGGAGAGCAGAACAGTTTGAAGGTATTGATGATGCCATAGCCCTACTGAATGGAACTCTTCATACAGCAGGAATCAATTCGATTCCCAAAACCACAGAACTATTCAAAAGTGTGGTTCTCAGAATTAACAGCCTTGCACAGAGCCACCAGAAAATCCCTGACTAGATTGCGTAGACGCCGTACTGATGAAAATTTGATATCATACAAAAAGTGTAGAGCACAGTTCCGTCGTGCCATGAAAGAAGCTAGACGCCAATCTTGGGTGGCTTTTTTTTTTCTTCCATTAATAGTAGAACACCACCATCTTCTGTATGGAGGAAAATATAAAAAAAAAATTGCAGGCAAATTTACCCCGAACCCACCACCAGTGTTGAAAGTGATTGGTCAGTTTGTAACTGAAGGAAATGAAGTTAGCAATGCCCTGGCTTACCATTTTTCAAATGTATCGTGCAAGAGTGTAGCAGCTCCTGGTCACCAGTACAGGAGCATTGAAGAAAAGAAAATTTTAAATTTTGCAACAGGAAGGGAAGAATCGTATAATTCTCCTTTTACTGAAAGAGAACTTGTTTCCGCACTCGCTACTTGCAACGATACAGCTCCTGGACCCGATGGAATTCCATATGCAATGGTTAAACATGTACATTTTAATACAAAGTTATTTGTTTTAAGTATTATTAATAGAATATGGCATAATCATAGTTAACCAAGTGTTTGAGAACTAGCCATTATTTTAGCCTTTTTAAAACCCGGTAAGGACAAGTTTTTAGCAGCAAGCTATCGACCTATTGCATTGACTTAGTGTTTATGTAAAGTCATG
>NC_090737.1:91276499-91283999 GCF_036898095.1 Palaemon carinicauda | reverse complement strand
TCTGGAGTTTACGTTCAATTTATGAACGCTGATATCAATTTCAGATGACTAGACTTCATAAAAGAGGATTAAAAGGGAGATCCGACTACAAGACGATAAGAAAAGGAGATGCAGATTAAGGATTGAGAATGGCATTGAAATACAGGAAGATAGGGAGACTGAATCATATACCTTAAGAAGGATTTAGGAGAAGGTGTAGATAAAGGAAAGATGTAATTACCGATGTAACGTGATAGGAAGCTATGAATTAATCGCGACAGGAAGAGTGAGGAAAAGTAGTTAAACTAAAAATAAAAAAGAAGAAAAATCAAATGCCGTAGGCAATATCGACAGGAAGATGGACAATTATTTGAATAAGAAAATCAAAGGTTAAAAACGGCCGTAATAAACATCTAGCTGATCTGGATGATATAACCGGAATAGAAGAAAACATGCAAAGAGGCAAACAATATCTATCAAAAAGTGTATTGCTTTATTTTAGTTCTATGAACATGACCTTTTCTTGAGAATTGTTTTGGATAGCAACTCTCTCTCTCTCTCTCTCTCTCTCTCTCTCTCTCTCTCTCTCTCTCTCTAGTGTAATTTTCAGGCGTTCAAAGGTTGCTTTTCATAGATATGATTTGTTACATTATTAAGGGGGTGAAAAATATATAACACTCAGAAGACTTTGTATGAGGAAAGGGATGAAGTGTCGTTTTGATTACAGTAAGGACACGAACGCTCATATTATATAACGGATTTTGAGCGAAGCGAAAAATCTATTTTTGGGTGAGATAGCCATGTCGTCCTGATGGAAGTTCCTATAGAGTAGCTTCCTAGGGTATATTACAACTACGGCGATATTCCCAGAGAATTTACCTTAAGGTACCAGAATTCTAACTCCTGGAGCGAGTATCCCTCGTGAAAGGGATATCGCGACATATCAGAGGACGTATTCTAGACACGTCACATGGCAATCTACGACCTGAACAGAGATTCGTCTCGTAGGAGGGAGATTGACGAGATACGAATTCGGGAAAGAAAAAGGGGAGCCGCTCCCAAGGCTTCCCTATCCCCCGATTCGTATGCGTGCCTGGCGCCAATCCTGGCGCCATCTGTATTCCTTGTAGCGTACACGAGGTGCTACAGATACTGTATGTAGGGAGGGGTCCTACAGCCCTTTCTTAGAAAGGCAAGGGCGGGTCCATCAGGACGACATGGCTATCTCACCCAAAAATAGATTTTTCGCTTCGCTCAAAATCCGTTTTTTGGGCTCAAGCCATGTCGTCCTGATGGAAGTGTACCAGAGCATTACTGTATCTGTGGATTCTCAGAACGTGCCGTACTCCCCGGAGATATTTATTCCCGGTCGACTAGACCTAGAGACCTAAGATGTTACCGTTATACATCTTTTCAACTAACTATAAACTATGTTAGAGCTTCCTGCCCCCTACAGGGAAGAGTCCTACTAGACTCTGGAAAGTCTCGAAGAGTACATATATCTATGTATGAATACCAGGCAAGCTAATATAGTGGTCTCGCCCTATATTAAGTAAAGCATAGTTTGTATAGAACCACTGCGTCAATATATTGACCAGTCATCCGCACAATACTTGTATTGGACAAAGGTTTATATCCGCATAGGAAGAAACTAATAAAACCGCCCTCGTCCCTTTATGGGACGGAGTCCTCCCATTAGGGGACTTACATAAACCAATGCAACATAGCTTGCAAAACAGAACAATTCTATCAGAATTATCCCAGATAAGATACATAGAATTAAAATGCTCAATTATACCAATAAATTGACACAGGTGAAAGAGACGCAAGGTTCTCAAGAACAAGTTTATTGACAGATAATAAACAGACAGGTTAACAACAAATATATATATTTATATAAAAGAGGGTAACCCAAAACTTTAAGCATAAGTATGATAGTAAACAGAACTTGTTTATCTGAAAGAAAAACCATTAAACACCACTTTAATGAGATACCAAGGTATCAAGTCATAAAAAATCTGTATTACAAATCAATCACATTAGCGTTAGAAACGCTTGGCACACATGTCTGAACTTATGCAAGGTTCACCTTTGAAGGAAGGAACAGTCTATATGGGCACTTGGTGCCCTCATTTAGTTTGTAGTACAGTATGTACCTACACACTCACCCTGGACTTAATCGTCCCAATTAAGACCACTGTTCCTCGCAGAGTTAAACAGTAGGGTTAACTACACGACCCACTGCTACCACAGATCTCTTAAGTTCCTCTACTTGCTTCGCATAGTGGCGAAAGAACACCCTGGAAGACTTCCAGCCCGTGTATGAACGGAGATGTTCAAAATCCATACAATTAAAGAAATTTAGGGATGAGGCAACTTTCCTCGGATCGTGACCTGCAGGTGTACTGTCAGGATCCGCTCTGCGAATAAAATATGTCATTTTCGCTCTGAGTTGATTCAGAGATAAATTTGAGCCTGATGTTTCTCCCCTGAATAGTTGACTACCCTTGAAGTCTGAAGTTCTACGAAGATAGACCTTTAGGCATTCTACTGGACATAGAGATGCATCTTCTTTCAGAGGACAGATTCTCCAGGGACCCCACCTGTTGGTGGGTAACTCATTCTTGGCGAGAAACGTAGGATCCGGAAACAGGTTCAGCTCCCCCCCATCCAGGAACTGAACACGACCTGCCTCTTTCGAGAGGGCTACGATCTCACTAACCCTGGCCCCGGACGCGAGTGCAAATAGGAAAATAACTTTTTGCGTCAAATCCTTTAACGCACATTCTTCATTGCTCAACAAGGAGGCGAAATGAAGAACTTTGTCTAAAGACCATGAGATGGGCTTTGGAGGTGCTGAAGGTCTGAGCCTAGCGCAGGCTTTCGGAACTTTATTAAAGATCTCGTTACCTAGGTCGATCTGGAAGGCAAATAAAATGGGTCTCATCAAAGCCGATTTACACACTGAAATCGTGTTAGCTGCCAATCCTTGGCCATGGAGGTGGATGAAGAAAGATAAGCAGAAATCTGTTGAGATCTCCTGCGGATTCTTTGCCTTTACAAAGGCCACCCATTTTCTCCAAGATGACTCATATTGCCTTCTAGTCGATTTGCACTTGTATTCCTCTAGGAAGTCTATGCTGGCTTTCGAAATCCCGAAGCGCTTTCTCACCGCTAGGGCGAGAAAATCATGAGCTGCAGGGTCTGGGTTTTCTGTAATGAAGCGCAGACAGTCGACTTCTGGACTCGCTGGGTCAGAACTGGATGTGGTAGCGGCACGAACTTCATCTGTAGTTCCAACGCCAAGGGGAACCACATGCTGTTCGCCCACTTGTGGGCCACTATTGCCGCTACCCCCTTGAAGGATCTCAGTTTGTTGAGGACCCTCAACAGAAGGTTGTGAGGAGGGAACAGATAAATCCTGGACCATCTGTTCCAGTCGAGGGACATTGCGTCCACTGCTTCCGCTAAGGGGTCCTCGTACGGGGACACGTACAGGGGCAACTTCTTGTTGTCTTTCGTCGCAAAGAAGTCTATTTGCAGTTCTGGGACTTGATTCAGAATGAAGGAAAATGATCCTGCGTCTAAGGACCATTCCGACTCTATTGGTGTGAACCTGGATAGAGCGTCCGCTGTCACATTGCGGACTCCTTGAAGGTGAACTGCCGACAGGTACCACTTCTTCTTTTCCGCCAATCGGAAAATGGCTAACATCACTTGGTTGAGAGGTGGTGACCTCGACCCTTGTCGATTCAAGCATCTCACAACCACCTCGCTGTCTGTCACCAATCTTATGTGGATCGAGTGACGCGGGGAGACTTTCTTTAAGGTAAGGAGCACTGCCATAGCTTCTAGAAAGTTTATATGAAAGGTCCTGAATAGCTTGGACCAAGTCCCCTGGACTTTTTTCCGATGAGAGTGACCTCCCCATCCCTCCTTTGAGGCGTCTGAGTGAATCGTCATCGACGGGGGAGGTGGCTGAAGAAGAACAGACTTCTTTAGATGTCTGGCTTGGGACCAAGGTCTGAGAAGAGTACGTAGCCGAGGCGGCACTGGTCTTCTCAGGTCTCTTCGCGCGTTTGATGCATACCTTCTCCAAACTCCGGTTGCATCCTTTAGCTGTGCTCTTAGCACTGGGTCTGTCACTGAAGCAAACTGGAGAGAGCCTAGTACCCTCTCCTGTTCGCGTCTTGATATCCTTTCGGAATCTAGAAGTCTCTTGACAGAGCCCGCTATCTCCTTCCTTTTCTTCATTGGAATGGAGAAACTGTGTGACAAAAGGTCCCAGTGGATTCCCAGCCACTGGAACTTTTGGGATGGAGAAAGTCGAGACTTTTTCTTGTTGATCTTGAAGCCTAGGTACTCTAGGAACTGGATCACCTGACTGGAAGCTTGCAAGCATTCGGTCTCGGATGCTGCCCACACCAGCCAGTCGTCCAGGTAGGCTACTACCTGAATTCCCTTTAGGCGTAATTGTTTGAGAGCTGCGCTCGCAAGCTTCGTGAAAATCCTTGGGGCTATGTTTAGCCCGAATGGCATGGCTCTGAAGGCGTACAGTTTCCGTTGTAGCCTGAACCCTAGGTAGGGGGAGAGTCGACGGCTGATTGGAATGTGCCAATAGGCGTCTGACAAGTCTATAGAGACTGAGTATGCCCTCTTGGGCAGTAAGGTCCTTATGTGTTGCAGTGTTAGCATCTATAATTTGCAATTCACTATGAACTTGTTGAGTGGTGACAAGTCCAGAATGACTCTGAGCTTTTCCGAGTCTTTCTTGGGATCACAAAACAGCCTCCCTTGGAATTTGATGGACTTCACCTTTCGGATCACATTTTTCTCCAACAGTTCTTGAACGTACTCCTCCAAAATGGGGGTGGAGTGTTGGAAAAACCGAAGGCATGGGGGTGGAGTGCTGTACCAGCTCCAACCCAGTCCATTCTTGAGTAGGCTTTGGGCCCAGGGATCGAAGGTCCAGCGATCCCAAAATTTCATCAGTCTCCCTCCTACCGGTATCATTTCACTTGGACTGCCGTCCTGAGGTCTTGCCTCCCTGACCACGACCACCTCTGAATCCCCTTCCCCTTGAGGGGCGCCTAGACGAGCCTCTGGCTGCTCCTCTAGGTTTTGCACGAAAGGAAGAAGACTGTCCTTCGAACGTTGGGGCGAATGTGGTTGACTGACCTGGCACAGCCTGGGGTACCCACTGAAAGGCAGTCGGGGTTTGTGCCACCATCTGGGGCACTGGAGGCAAAGGCAATTGCAGTTGCTGTTGCTGTCTATAAGGCTTGGCTGGCCGAGATGGTAGCCTAGTCTTCATATTCTTCCTCTTTGGTTGAGGACCCTCATCCGGGGAAGATTTTCTTTTGATAGCCAGGCCCCACTTCTGGAGAAGATTTCTATATTCCACGGCGGCCTTATCAACAACCTCTATGACCACGTCGGTAGGGAAAAGGTCTTTTCCCCAAATGTTGGAGGAGATTAACTTCCTTGGCTCGTGTCTCACCGAAGCCCCGGTGAACACGAACTCCCTGCAAGCTCTCCCTGCCTTGACGAAGCTATAAAGGTCCTTCGTCACTGTGGCTAAGTGAGACTTAGCCACTACCATGAACATTTCATGGACCTTGGGGTCACTTGCCATCGTCTCGAGAGTAGTCTGATGAGACATTGAGGCAGCCAGTCTTTCTTTTGTCTCGAACTCTCTTCGTAAAAGAGATTCGGACAGCTTGGGGAGGTCCTCGCCGAATTGCCGTCCGGCAATATCAGCCTCCAACTTTCCCACTGAGAATGTCAGATGGACAACCTTCCAGTCTTTGTGGTCCATAGGTAGGGCCAGCGACAAGGGTTTACACTCCTCCAGGGAGGGGCAAGGCTTGCCGGCCTCGACTGCCTTCAGGACAGCCGCAAACCCTTTCTGTAAAAAGGGGAAGGCTCTATCAGGAGAGGACACAAACGAAGGGAGATTCTTGCTCAATGCAGCTACCTTCGAATTCGAGAAGCCCCTCTCTTTCATCGAGGATGAAAGTAGGGCTTGAGCCTTAGCGTGGTCCATAATAATGACCCCCTTCGGCTCTGTCTCCTCCCTTGAAGCTGGTTCTTTTCTCAGCCGGACATAGCAGTCCGGATATGATGCCTTGCTGGGCCAGAATTCTACCTCCTCTAGGGGAACTGAACCCAGCTTATCCGAGATGACGATCTTTCCAGTCGTCATCGGCATGTGCTCAGCATACCTCCATGGGTTAGCATCTGAGCATATGGGAAGGTCTTTCACATTGAGCCTTTTCCGGGGCCCATGTGATTCTGCCAGGGACTGCATACGCAGTTCCATTGCAGCCGCCTTCTCCTGATTCTCCTTCTGCATTTGTTGGATCATTCCAACAATCGAAGAGAGGGCCTGTCCCAGTTCTACTGGGAGGCCAGCCGATGTTGAGGGGATAGGCTCCGGCATCTGAACCGGAGTAGCCGACACCTCGTCGACCTCATCCTCTGCGACATCCGGGGTTTGAACTTGATCCTGACCTTTTGCCAGGAGGTCTTCTTCCAAACGTTCGTCCAGGTCAGACATCCTGTCACACAACTGGATGTCTTGCATCGCATCTGCGACTTCCTCGTCCACCTGGACTTGATCTTGAAGGATCTCCTCTTGAGGCTGGGGAATCACTGCCTCAGCTGATGCCTGGGGAGAAAGATACGCCCTCATCTTCTCACTTGGAAGATAAGGGCCAGAGGTGTTCTTCTTGAAGCCCCTTACCCAAGTACGAAGCTTTTCCCTAGCTATATCCCTTGATTCCGCCGTTCTAGGGGAATCAAAAGCCTCAGTAATCAGGTTAGTGCATACAGTACATACCTGAGGGTCCCAATACTGGAGATCATCCTTGGAGACAGCGCATGCTGCGTGTCTCCTACAACACTCATGTCCGCAGAGGTTCTTGCTGCGGACATTGCAGAAAACATTTCCGCACTTCGGAGGGTCCTCCTGTAAAGAGAAGAAATTTCCATGAGTATCAAGTGAACTATGTATCACTGGATATGCATAGTATAGCATAACAATTCATAAATGAAAGACACACACTTGTGTTTCCCTCACAACCCATTGCTGCAGCCTTCCAGATAATAAAATCAAAATGGTTTATCTCTACTAGAGTAACCAATGCAAGGTTTCCAGAGGAAACAGGTGGAGCTCACACCTAGGCAATGATTTTAAAATCCTGGATAATAGACGGGGAAGAACTCTGCTTCCTGTCTGAGGGCAACAGCAAAGGGCTGTGCAAGAAAACACAATAGTGTTAAAAGATACAGTGCTGTACCTAAACTTTTACTATAGTTTTCTTCTTACTGTATATGCTATACAGAAGAATAATAGTACAGTATAGAAGGATGTGTGCCGGCCTGCCTTTGCCGGCCGGCACACACCACAATTAGCTTTAAAGTATACTACTTAACAGCTATAGGGCGGCAGCCCTCTGGTTCAAATGCCTGTGCCGGCGGCAGCAGCTGCCGGCCAGCAACAGCCAGTGTTGGCCGGCA
>NC_090737.1:91268999-91271499 GCF_036898095.1 Palaemon carinicauda | reverse complement strand
AATTATATAATTCTTAATTGTTGAACAATATTGGTCATGAAGAAGTGTATTAAAATGCACGAAAGCGCTGGGTACTAAAGCTTTTTATTATTTCCTACTGGCTTTTGCGTATACCAAGTCACGTGATCCTTGTGGCGGTAAAGCAATATATATATATTATATATATATTATATGTATATATATATATATATATATATATATTTATTTTTTATACACACACACACACACACACACATATATATACTTATATATATATATGTATGTATAAATACAGTATGTAACATATATAAACATATATAAATATATATATATATATATATATAAATATATATATATATATATATATATGTATATATATATATATATATATACACACACACACACACACACATATATATATATATATATGTGTGTGTGTATGTATATATATACAGTATATACACATATATATATATATATATATACATATATATATATATATACATATATATATATATATATATATGTGTGTACATATATATATATATATATATACATATATATATATATATATATATGTATATATATATATATATATATATTTTTGGGCTCAAGCCATGTCGTCCTGATGGAAGTTCCTATAGGGTAGCTTCCTAGGGTATATTACAACTACGGCGATATTCCCAGAGAATTTACCTTAAGGTACCAGAATTCTAATTCCTGGAGCGAGTATCCCTCGTGAAAGGGATATCGCGACATATCAGAGGACGTATTCTAGACACGTCACATGGCAATCTACGACCTGAACAGAGATTTCGTCTCGTAGGAGGGAGATTGACGAGATACGAATTCGGGAAAGAAAAAGGGGAGCCGCTCCCAAGGCTTCCCTATCCCCCGATTCGTATGCGTGCCTGGCGCCAATCCTGGCGCCATCTGTATTCCTTTTTGCGCAGCTTAACAACTCGGTGTTTTTTTCCTTTTTTTTCTCGCAAATCTTGGATTTATTCAACTTTTCATGGCTTCTCCTTCTTCGTTGACCTCGGATAAGTTGAGTATAGTGTCTGTTATGTATAAATGTAGGCTCTTGGTAAATTTTGAGTTATTAATAGGATTAATCTTTGATACAAGAGCCGTAGCCTACCAGAGGTGTCCTGGACACTGTCACTCGCTAGGTATAAATTAGTTAGTCAGAGTGACATTCCTGGTTGTTTTGCTTTAATAAATTTTAGCTATTTAGCTTTACATAGGATTTCCTTTCGTGCTTAGTATTATTTGGCGAAGTATTCGCCATTCTGGCCTACGCTAGGCCATGTAGCCTAGTCGTTTGGTCCTAGTACTTAATGCATGATTTTGGTTTTTTCCGAGTGTAATTAAAATTTTATTGAAGCTTTAGGCTATACTTTATACATTTTAGACTGTGTGGAATATTTCCAAGATTGTATACCTGTGAGTTTCGGTGAATCAGGTAATTGATTCTCTTGGTGCCTAGGCTAATTGCTTATGGAGCCTTAGTATACCTTATCATACTCCCCGGTTGCTTTCTTTTCTTCGGAGAAGGTATGCAATCCCTTTCCCTCTGTTTAAGCCTTGGGCTTATCCCTAAGTGGTTTTTTTCCGAATTTATTTTCGATAAAACTATACTAGGGTGTTACTGTACCTTCATGTTCCAGCAAAGTCTGGTTCAAAGAGGGACAGAGCAACAGAGTTTTTAGTCTGAGTCCGTGTTGTCTGGCTTGGGGCAGAGTCTCCCTCGCTGACCTAACACTTTCAAAGGGAGCTTAGCTCCCTTAGGTCACTACCGAAGGTTTCTGTAAGTTATGATTCCTTCTTTTGTGATCGACCAGACTAAGTCCTGTTGCTGTTCTCGGGGGAGGATAAAATCTTCCCTTGGGAGTAGCAACGCCTTCCTTGCTTTGGTGCTCTGGAAGCTGGCATGTATTGCTGGCCTTTTCCCTTAGATCTCCCTTAGGCTAAGACAAAGTTCTTGGCTGCGGGTGATCTGTCACTAAAGCAAGGTTGGCAGGACCCTCTTGTCCCTTCCCCCTCTATCTCCGTAATGGCCTAGCTATTACTGTACTGTACCTTGCCGGCCGGCAGAGCTGGCCGGCAGGGGTATTACTGTACTTTTCGTCGTTCTACTTCTGGACCTAGTATAGGTTGGGATGTGGAATTGACTAAGCCCATTGCCGGCCGGCAGAGATGCTGGCCGGCAAGGGTTTTATGTTTTCGAGTGCTGCCCGGACCTCTCTTGGTCCCTCATCCATGCCTGCCGGCAGAGCCGGACGGCATTGGTCAAGGAAGCCTGAATTAAGTTTCTCCACTTCCTTATATGCACTATTTCGGTTGCCGGGCTTGGGGGGTAGTGTACTCTCTTATCCCGGCATCCATTCTATTTTCTTCTAAGTGCTGTACCTGTCCCGGCTGCCGGCCTATGAGGCCGGCAGCCGGGCAGGTGTTGTCTTCTGGTTCTTTTGCTGCCGGCTGGCATCGGTCTTGTACCTTTGCCGGCCGGCTTATGTCA
>NC_090737.1:91264286-91266786 GCF_036898095.1 Palaemon carinicauda | reverse complement strand
AGGAGACGGGGACGCTGAATGATAGCTGAATGGCAAATCTTTATATAGACGTAAAAAGAAAGAGATTTATATGCATAAAGATAAACAGTAACTATAATAGACTGGGAGGACAAAGAGGAAATAACGAGAGAAGGAGAAGAATTAAAAAATATACAGGAAAATGAACATTGATAAAAGAAAAATGTATATCATATTCCAAAGGTTATTCTTATTTTAGCGATCACTGGTTACACTCTTTAAGAAGAATAAGAACAGGCGACATTTATCACAGCGAATTTGACATGTGACCTTTCAAAGTAAGTCAGGTCAAAGATATTTGGGATGACATCTATCAACCCTAAAGATATTTCTTCATAATATTTAATCTTTGTAATAGAAAAAATACGAAGTTGACTTTCATTTGACATGGAATCTAAAAATAAAAAATAAAATTCTCCTAGTGTTACTAGCCATAAACCATGTAAAAGAACTAATATATATATATATATATATATATATATATATATAAATATATATATATATATATATATTTATATATATATATATATATATATATATATATATATATATATATATACATATATATATATATATATATATATATATATATATATATATATATATATAATATATATTATATATATATAATATATATATATATATTATTGCAAAATAAAATAAAAACATCTCGACAAAATACTAAGAAATTATTATCCGCAGACAAAGTATTTTTTACTTGATATACTCACTTTTGCATCTGATGTAAACATAAAGGATACTTTACGTTTAGGGTTGAATTGAAGTGTTGTGTATTAACTCACATATCTTGACAGTAAGGGACAGTTACATTGGTAGTTTAACAGTTGGTCGAAACACTGAATTTCTAAGCACACCAGGAGGAGCATCAGAACGGAGCCACACTTAACAAAAACATCACAGTCATCTTTTATAACTTATTTACAACAACAATTCCGCCAATATACACAGAAAAAAAAGACCTTAGAGTCCAGTTGATGGCAATAAAAAAACTTGAAGTGTATGCCCCCACCCCCCTACATGAGCCGATATGGACACAACGAATATCCTCAAAAAATACTCTCAATCATATGAAACAATAAAGCTATACATCATCATTTCGTTGTTGCAAATAACAAGAAACTTTCTTAAATCACTAATCAGGGACAAAGACGTTCTTCCAAAAGAGAATAACTCGGGGAGGTTTGTAATTGCTAAATCAATATGTATAAAACTGCATCTACCTGTGTTGAATGTTCAAGTCCACTTTCTGCAGCATGCCTCCAAAACTTATTCTGGAGTCTTAGGATTTGCTGTTGTGGGACTTTATTTGAGAACCAAGATTATCTCTAATGCGAGATCTAAGGAATTAAAACTTGACTTTTTTTAAACTTCACTGAGGATCGAGAGGTTCTCAGTAAATTGAATAAATATAGGGGTGCACTGATGAAAGCTTTTAATTATGGGCTGGATCTTGTTCTTCCTGTTAAGACTTTATCCGCCCCATTGTATAGTAGGGTCGGTCACTTGAGTCAACTTTCTCCATCAGTTTATATTTCTCGCATTTTATTACAGTGCAGCCACATCCATATCACATAACCACATAAATCTATATGACCTGCTGATGCCACGTGCTACGCCTCCCAATAACTGTTATGGTCTTAGAACTATTGATCTTGTTGAGTCTCCTATCTTATTAGAGGATGAATGAGCTGTCAAACAAAAAAAACAAAAAAAATAATAATAAAGGGAGCAGCGAAGTAAATAATCTAGACTTACCATTCTATGCAAACAACCTGAAGGAAAAGTTATGCACAAAAAAAAAACTTATTTTTCTTGCTTTTGATTTCAATGTTCACCAAAAGAAGTGATTAAATTTTGATTTCCCTTGTTGATTGCCGTGGCTTAAGGGCTTTGGATATTGCGTCTGATTCGGGTTGTGATCAAATCATAAGTGAAGCTACTCAAAGATCTGGTAGCTGTTTTGACCTAGTATACACTGACTCCTATGACGTTATAACATGTAAAGTTCGATCTCCAATTGGGACATTTCATCGGGCCTTCATTTCCCCAGTAATCAAAACTAAACGACCAGTCCCTGATGTTCCTTACTCATGTAAGCTATATATAAAATCTCAATAAGAATGAAATGGCATTTTGAATGATATTTTGATTTTACATTTGTCACAATAATGTAAAAGATTTAATACATATATATATATTCATTAAATGAGAAATTAGTCAACATAATTGATAAGAATATCCTTTTGCAAGTACTATCATACCATATAACCGACAAACATTGATTCACTGATGATAGTAGATGTGCTTATTTATAGAAGCAGAAGGCCTATCATGGGTGAAAGCGTCACAAATCATATTTGACTTGGAATGACAATACTCAGTTAAGTGCTGTTGCTTAGAGAAATAGTGCATGAACTGAAAATAACGGTAATACAATTTTAACTCTAAAATAAACTGTTTC
>NC_090737.1:91246786-91249286 GCF_036898095.1 Palaemon carinicauda | reverse complement strand
AGTTTTCTCTGCTTATTTATGGTTTGCAGAGGAAGATTTGTGGGTTTGGCTCGATCAGCAAAGTTATTTGCAATTCTGTTTGCTTCTGTTAATGGGTCTGTGTGGGTGACTCTGAGTGTTTCCCCCAGAGATCTTGTTGAACAAGCCCCATATCTTTGCTAGGGATGTGTTGTTGTTGATTTTATGGCACCATGAGTACCTTTTATCAATTTTAACTTCCAGTGTTACCTGTAAGGAATGTTTTGTGATTTCAACGAGTCAAGCATGAAGTTCATTGGTTCTATGACTTCTAAAGATCTTACTGGGTCGGTTGATTATTGCATTCATTTCCTTGATACGGCTGTTGTAGTACCAGGCATCCACATGGTTTGCTCCTGAGTACTTTTTCTAAGGCATTGATATTGCCGGAGGCATCTATTTGTTTGTTATAATCAAGTGATAGGAGGGAGATGTCATTATGAGGGTTCCTTATAAATTCACGAACCCATTCCGATATAGATTGCTCAAATCTTGCCCAGTTTGGGAAGTCTGGGTCTAATTTTTTTTTTTTTTGGGGGGGTGTGGTGGTGGAAGAGAGGGGTATTTCTCTAAGTCGTGGTCAGTTTCTTTGGCAAAGTGATCACTTGTTAACACTGGATGCAGTCACCATTTATCACCCCTTTGGATGGCGTTTGGCAGGAAGGTGAGGTCTAAATGACCGTTCCATAGATGGGATGCTTTTGACATATTGTTAAACAATATTATATCTGGATATTCTTGCTGGAGGGCGTGCCAGTGTCAGCCTGTCTGGTTTGTTGCCAATATTGAGTTCAGAAACTGGTGGTTGGCCTTGAAATCGCATGCAATGATCGTAACATCCTCTGAGGCAGCAGCAAAAAGTCCTTTTACATTGATACTTTTCCTTGGAGATTTGTAGACATTGTGGACTGGAGGGGCATGAGGTGCTTGGAGGTCTTCTGACAATGGGTCTAAGGAGGCTGGGAAAGCCAATTAAGGAATTAGTGTTGATATGTGTGTTGACTATTGGTAAGGAGGGTTGTAGTTGGTTTTGCTCAGATGGAGTTGCAGGAATGGAAGGATAGGTAAATTTTGGTGATGGTTGAATACGATTATGGGAGAGGGCTCGTTTTGACTATGGAGGAGGTTTTGGGGAACGTTGATGTTTGAGTTCTAGGAGAGGAGGTGAAAGAGAGGAAAGTTCTGTAATTGTATATCTGGTAGAACAAGGATTAGGTAGGTAGGTGTGGTTGGTTTGAGGAGAGGTGTGGTTGGCAGGGGTTGCCATTGCTACCGGTTGTAGTGGCAGACTGCTCGCTTTAGGTCGGCGATTTCTTCTGCCAACCATGGTGAAGGTCTTTGTAGTTGGGGCACTATACAACGGTGTGTTGTCTGTCCTCGACTTTGGCGATGGAGTGCGTTGCGATATGCTGTTTGCTGCTGCAAATTCCACAGATCTCCGGGCCTGTACAGCGGCTCCTGTGGTGTCCAAACTACTGTCATCTGAAGCATCCAAGGGGCTCTGGAAAATATTCCTCCGAGTGGAAGTTTACCCACCAATCGAGGGAGATTTGTGGAGGTCGTTGTCCCTTTTGCGCTGCTTTTATCTTGTGTGATCTCCTTCCTGATTTCCCTTTGCATCTCTTTGGTGAGAGAATGGAAAGGTGGTTGAGCACTAGTTCCAGTGGTAGGGCCAAGTATAGTATTTTTATCATAGGTTTCGGCTTGTCTGAAGGATTGAGGCAGCATAAAAGGTCGTATTAAGGCCATTAGTAAGTTTGAATCTAGTTGACTGGGTGGACGTGCTGTTGATTGTTTGTTGGGTAGGATGAACGGCGGTATCTTCGTTATACTCGGCTTCATTGTTCCAGTTGTTGTGGTTCTGCTATGTCTCTTCTTAGTTGTCCTGATGTGTTTCATGAATGTGTTACATGGCTGGTTGGATAGAGTAGGTGGGTCTTTTCTATATGATCGTGGCTTCATGATCCTTCACTTCTCCACACTGGCTTGAGGGGAGTCAGAAAGGACGGTAGGGTTCAAGCCCCTGGTTGGCATCACAAACACACTATGGTAGCGGACAGCTGCTTGTCCGACTAGCAGTTAGGTGTGTTTCTTCTACATCTCAATAACACAAAAACTGTGCTAATGGCGCAGTTCAAATTTCGCTAATTAGGAATCACAAACACTGCTTGTAAATACACAGTCAGAGAACTGAATATTTCAGTTACTCTTCCAAAACGGTGGTTTGATGACTGATATCCACATGTAAATCTCATATTGACGATATACTCATTCCTCTATAATGTTTCATTAATGCAAAAAAAAAAAAAAAATAAACCATGTTCGTGTGTTTATGTGGGTGTGTGTGTGTGAGTGAAAACTTCAACTGAATGATTGATTTTTTTTTTTCATTATTGCACAATTTACATTATGTTTTGGTTTGAATTATCGTTTAGAGTGAGTAAGACTTGTAATAACCAAGGGAAGCTTGATCAATTTTCAT
>NC_090737.1:91229286-91239286 GCF_036898095.1 Palaemon carinicauda | reverse complement strand
ATTACAAGGGTATTGTAATCGTGATCGATTCTGAATCATTTTTTTTCTTTTACGTATAGATTAGATTTTGTTTACATTTCATTCCCTTCTTCATCCAAAAAAAAAAAAATAACATATATGACTGATGTCCTAAATTGAATATCATTTAAAACCAAAATAAAATACACAATGGTATATCATTTTTTTTCTCAAAGCTAAAATATAATTTTCCATTTCTTAGTCAATGTCCAGTAATTGCTGCATATGTTAGCTGAAAACGGAAGAATTCTCACTTGTGAGCTGTGTAAAAAAAAAAAAAAAAAAAAAAAAAAAGGTGCTTTTATTCATTTTCGTTTAACTCGATTCCGTTTGTTTCAGAAAATCTGACCACTGTTTGTAACCCTGAAACATTTTCTGACCAAATATTCTATAGGTTCCAATGTGCCTGACTTTCATTTTCGCGTCCAGGGAAAAAAAAAAAAAAGTATTGTCAAAATGGAATCAAACCACTGCTGCATATCTGAGTGCTATTCGGCTTCCTGAAATTGTTACCATTTTGTTACTCTTCGCTTTGAGCCACTTAAGAAAATGAACTAAGTAAAAATAAAAAGAAAACGTACAGAACTGAGACAGATGTTCTCTTTTTCAAGAGAAGTGGAATATTCAAGATGAAAGTACTGGTTTCTATGAGTTTTTATGTTCTTATTTATACTGAAAGGTGATAAAAAAAGCAATCCTTTATTCAAGGGGATATAGAACCTCGGTTGAAAACATATCATTTGTATGTTTTCATAATCGGTAAATGAATTCCACGTTGTGAATGAAAAATGAAAAAAAAAAATTCGCTATACTACAATGGTAAGGAAATATAAAACTCACTCTATAAATCTTTCAAGCTAATGACAAGTGTCATGAACTTGAAAGGATATGCATTGACTTCGATTAACCAGCCAACTGAAGTCAAAATCATGGGTAAAAAATTTGGTAGGAACACAACGAATGATCCGTCTTTTTAGACTCATCCTAATTACACAGCTCTGGGCTATACATCCCGGAGGCCTCTGACTATCTTGGAAAATTTCTGATGGATTAACGTTAATTAAGACAAACGAGAATTGTGAATTTCTTACGATATATTCATGTTCACGGATTAGTCTTCCCGTTTCATATGAATGTTATGCCTATCCATATTCATACTTCTGATAATATTGGAATGAAAAAAAAAAAAAAAAAAAAAAACATGCACTTTACAAGATAATGTAAAAAAAAAATACAAAGTTTGAGTAAAAGTTATCTGAAGGTTATTTGAAGGTGTTAGCTCAATGTGTAATCTTATTATCACAATATTCTAAGACTTGCAAGATACATGAATATAGGGTAACATACAACATTTGGGGCAAAGTCCAAACTTTTGGAGATTTAGGAATTAAGACAAAAAGTTTTCCTTCCATCCTTTCTATCCTGCTGTGAATGCAATTTAACGTTAATATCATATTTTATTTTATTATATTTTTTCATGATGATGATATGAAAAAGAAGTAAAAGTTCATGCCCTAGATATATACTTTTCATTTCACAATCAATTCAAATATAACAATGAAACATCTTATAACGCATGCTATTATAACTTGCCAATGTTGTCCTTAACATACTTAAAAAATTGATTGAGATTCTTAGAAAAGAAAAAAGGAAACTGATAACTTCCCATTCATTTGCTAAACGATGTCTTTGACCTTTGACGACTAACGACTGCTCTTTCAGCCACTCAAATACAAACAAAGGGAAAAGCCTGTCGATTATCGTTTCCAATCAACCAATATCATTAAGAAATGTGTTTCCACTAGAATATAATATATACATACAAAATCCAGGAAAAAAATATACGTTGTAACGCCATATGGAGTCTATCACTTTCACATAAAAAACTAAAACTACATCTCTCTCTCTCTCTCTCTCTCTCTCTCTCTCTCTCTCTCTCTCTCTCTCTCTCTCTCTCTCTCTCTGTGAGTGTTTGTGTGCCCTTTAAACATTAGCTCCTGCCTTAAAGTCCTTTTTGTAATTAACGAAGGCATCGATCGATTCCAAATGGCAAATAAATGTTTGATCAGATAAGGCTGCCATACCTAGGATAACGTTTCCCATAGCTTTCCATAAATTATCACGATGTTTTTGATTTACAGTTATAATGAGTATTTACAAAACGTATGGATAGGTTTTCCTCTGACAAACACCATTCCGTTGCGTAATTTTTATTTAATTCTAGATAAGATTCAATATATATATATATATATATATATATATATATATATATATATATATATATATATATATATATACATACATATTTGTATATATATATATATATATATATATATATATATATATATATATATATATATATATATATATATATATATATATAGCTTCAGTAACTTTAACATTGACAATATAATATAAAGTTATTTTCGAGGATTATTCTGAATTGATATTTAATATATAAAGCTATCGAAGTAAATTAACAATGGAATCAACTGGAGTTTCTTGTATCCCATTTCCGAACAAATTTATAAAACAATTTCATTTTCTTATTTTACCTTTGGAGTATATCGTATTCATGATTATTAGTAGGTCCAGCAGTGATGTAAAACTACCGATATCACCAAGTTAATATTAGTGGATACTGGAAGGAAAATTCCTTCTGGTATAAGATATAACACTAAAAAAACCAAAGTATATTTCACAATTGTATTACATATAAGAAACTTATCCTGTGATCCGAGTACATGTTGGTAAGTTAATACATGAAACCCAAGAAGCTAAATTAGCTGGAATATATAAGATATCAGGGGAGGATTCATAAACAATTCTGTATATATAAAAGAATCATTATTTTTGTTGTGCCATTAAATGCATTGGAAGCCAAAATCATGTTCAAGAATGGCTTGGCTCACTTCTGGCTTTTCATATAGGAAAGAGGTCTTCTGGAAGCCTACCATTGTTTGGATTGCTGCTTTCCGTCATCAATGATTATTTTACCACTAGATGGGCAGGATTCTTCATCTTGGATACAATAAATTTAATTTTATTTAATTTAATAATAATAATGATAATAATAATAATAATAATAATAATAATAATAATAATAATAATAATAATAATAATAATAATAATAATAATAATAATAATAGTAATAATAATAATAATAAAACTTCAGTCGCATGTCTATGAATATTATTTTTATCCTTATAATAATGACATAGGTAATTATGAAAATAATAATAATAGAATCTTATGGTTTTTACTGTTGGTCTTTGTTATTTCATGTATGATTGTTGTTTACGCTATAGTTTTTTGCCTACTCTTCTTCGTAAAATGATCGTTATGAAACTTATTAAGTGTATTTTATGGATCAGTATCTATTGATTCTCTGTCGGTTTTTCTTTTTCTTTAAAGTTCTTCCAAGCTTACTAGTGATTTATTATTGTGTGAAAGACAATGGAATTTCCACAACTCTGTTAATGAGCGTCAGGTCATTGTGAAATTCGATATGTAAGCTTTAGAAAAAAAAAGATTATTGACTACTGAACAGGAAGTTGTATGAGACCACTGATTGATATTTATTAACCTATTAATAATTTTTGAGGTATTAATTTTAAAAGCCCACTCCTCCCTTAATACTCAGCTGCTCTGTCTGAAAGTTAGTATGTGTATACTACAAGATAACCGTATGAATGTTCTGAGGCTATTTTTTTTTCTTTTTTATTTGGATTTGTTATTAATTATTAAACAATCAACTCTCGAATTGTACCGAAACTAAACATGTTTGATGTCAAGTAAAAGAAGATGGACAAAAGATTAAAATAGTGCTCTTGTTTGAATGTTTTTGATCCTTATTGAAGAAAAAAATAGATGTTTAAAGCTGTTAGAAATCACTAATGGATTGTGTCAAATAAAGGGAAGGCATAAGAGAACACAACGGAGCAGTAGATAGAACTATTCTCATATTTCTTGTTCTTGATTGCCTGGCCTTGTGGCCAGACCTAAGCTTTTGCAATTGTGTAGCCAGCTGGTGAATTGCCTGGACTTTAGTCCGGACGGGGGCTCTTTGACAATATGCCTCGGTCCACTAATTAATATTATTTTGTGAGTAGGTGCGCTACTCTGCCCATAGAACAGTAATATTTTGCTAAGCACAAAGAGCTTCGATGGTTTTGGCTCCCCCTTTTAGCTGCCAAACCCTGTCCAGTTCAGTTCAAAGTGAAAGGTTTTAGTAGTAGAGAAATGTGGTATAGTAGCTGGTCATAGTAAGCCAAATATACTGGGAGAGGAGAGAGGAGCTTAAGATTGAGTAAAAGGAAGTAGTTCTAAGCATAGAACCCTATTTTTTGCTCCTGGGAAATTTTGGGGGGACTAGAGGATTTTGGGGTTAAGGAGAGGGATAGCCCTCTGGAAGTGAGTTGGATGACCAGGTAAAATAGGATTTTTAAGGACAATAATTCTATTTATTTGGTGAGGATCTGGGTAGGTTTGGAAGGAAAAGGTTGAGGAAAGGATGACAATGCCATTGCTTGCGCTGGTTTCCCAGCACCTGGATGAGGCTAAGTTGTTTCTCGTCATTGAGCACCCTAGGTTCGGAACTGTTGCGGATGCTTTGCCGGTGGTTTTGAGACTAGTTTTTTATGGCCGCAATCCTCTGTAAATGCTCAGGACACATCTTGTTCCAGGCGTGTTGAGATCGGAAACAGATGGGATACCTAGGTCGAGTCTCAGGCCATCCTTGTACTCACTGATGCATACCTGAGTTTCGTGGTGTTGACTGCAGATGCCACAGATGTTAGGGCTGATATAATTCTTATGATGATGGCCGTATAGTTGACTATGATAATATCACAAGGGTTGGGTCGTGTAGTCCTTGATGGGGAAGGTTCCTTATATACCAATATTGAAAAAAAAAAAATCAGGTGGGATCGGGCCTATAAAGGGGGCAATAACCTTGCTGGTTTGGTGCATCGTGCCGGGTCTTGACCCGTTGAACACTGGTGATGTTGCTGCCAAAGGTAAGTAAGGTGAGGAGCATGGTCCCTGGGTAACTGGCGATTATTAACTTACTTAGCTCTGCGGCAGGATCAAGAAGCGTCAGAAATGCTTCCTTCTGCAGTAGCCTAGTGTTATGTAGTTTGTACTGTAATACTATTTGTGCTACGGGTATTAAGATTAATGTTGCACAGTTTTGCATTGTTAAAACGTGTTTCGTCACAGTTCATAGGTGTAGTAGCGTATGTTGTGAAGGATTTAATCATTCATTAATTGTCCTAAAGTTAGGATGTGATTCTGCTTACTTTTGTATTGCAGTAGGATTCGATCTTTTTGAGAGCGATGCTTACTTTTGTTTTCTTTGTGTATGTAAACGAATTTTTTTTACATATTCTCACTTGAGAGTCCCAAGTTGTTGGGTAAAGACAAGATTGAGAGCTGAGGAGCAATGTAAGCCAAGAAACCATTAATTTTATTTTAAGAATACCAACGTATCATTAAACCCCAACAAGAAGAAACGATGGGACGTATAACAACAATAATGAATGGATGTTATTCCATGTATATATGACGCTGTCATTTCACTTGGGATAACCAATGCCATACACAACACCGAGTACCTCATTGATCTTTTGGGGTTGGGGGGGGGGGTTAAGAGTGGCGGCGGCAATGATGAGTTAGCCTTTGCAGTTTGGTCAAGCTGTGATGTAAATGTTGTGATTGGCTACCATGGCGACCAATACAGCATAGGAGGTGGTGTTTCCTCGTGCCAGAAAATTTAAGTCAGTGAGAGATTCCTTCTTGTTTTTATTTGGTGCTGTTACCGTAGGTGTCTGAATGCTTTGTACGTTGGTAGTAGTTTCATTCAGTGACTCTGTCAGGCAGTCAGTACAATTGTACTCCAGGGAGTCTTTAGCCTCTTGGACAACCTGGGTTTCAGAGGGTGAATCTTCCTTAACTAAGGCAGGAGAGAGGATCTTGGATTCAATCTTTGCTGGTTCATCGGTGGTCACAGATGCTTGCTATAGAGCTGGTTGCTTTGTAGGAGAAGGTTCAGTGCTTCTTTGGTGCTCGCTGGAAGGCGTAGGATGCCCGGCTGCGGCTTCCGCTGCTTTTGCTGCCTGGTAATCATCTTCATATTCCCTGCAGACGTCGGATGCAAGTATGCAGTCTCAGCATCGACATCGTAGGTGGTAGTTGTATATATCTTCATCGTTGAGATTGTGCTAGAAGGTCCCACCTTTCGGAAGACTTTCACCCCGTGGTCGTGGATGGCTGGATGGACTCTCTATCAGCTGATTGTCGAAAACGAGGTTATAAGTGAAGTCGTCGGCGCGAAGACTGAGCTGAGAATGAATTTTCGTCGTCATTAGCTAGGAGTTAACGACTGCATTGTGACGGTGCCGAGAGAGGGTTGTGAACTCAAAGGCAGGAAGCAATCAACTGAGTTGTTTATTAGGGAACAAAACCTCAAGGCAACAGGACATAACCTGTTCGAGAGAAAGAAAATGTTACAGAGCAAAACGGAGACATGATCATTCAGGTTCTTTTTAGTGCGAGGGAAGAGCGCAGATACAAGCATAATATATACAAAATAATTATGTACAATTGTGTGACACACGGTTGGTACATGGCTCCCCCCCTAAAAATGACATACTGTACATGTTAAATAGGGCGCCCTGATTTAGAGAGGCGAACTGTAGGCGGGTCATCTGGCAGAAGATAAGCAGGTTTTAGACGATCAATGGAGACCCAGTCTTCTTTGCCCCAAATGTTTAGGAGGAATGCTTTCGGACTGCGTCGGATCACAAGGAAAGGGCCCGTGTAAGGGGGCGTTAGTGGTGGCTTGCTGGTGTTGTTGCGCAGGAAAACGTGCGTTGCAGAGTGCAAGTCCGTTGGAATGTGATGCTTCGCTGTGGGCATGTAAGTCTGGCGGCACGGAGTAAATTTTCCCACGACGTGACGTATGCGCTGGAGATCGTCGATGGAGGTTGTAGAAAGAAAAAATTTGGCAGGGACGACCAACGGGTCGCCATACACCATTTCAGCTGCCGAGACGTCGAGGGCGTCTTTAGGAGTGGTCTTAGTCCCAGGAGGACCCAGGGAAGCTGAGTAAACCAGTTGCAATCCTTGCAGCGGGACATCAAAGCTGCTTTGACGGTGCGATGAAAACGTTCAACCATTCCATTGGCAGCGGGGTTGTAGGCCGTTGTCTGATGTAGGGTGATGCCCAGGAGATTCGCTAATGACGTCCACAATTGAGAGGTGAAAGTGGTTCACCTGTCAGAAGTAATATGCTCAGGGATACTGAATCTTGAAATCCATCCAGAGAGTAAGGCAGATGTACATGAGGCGGACGTTGCAGTTTCCATGAGAATGGCTTCAGGCCAACGAGTGGAGCGGTCGATGACGGTAAACAGGTAATGATGTCCTTTTGATGTGTGTAGGGGGCCTACAATGTCGACGTGAATGTGTGCGAAACGACGCTGAGGTTGAGGAAAGGTGCCCACTCCTGAATCTGTGTGTCGATGTACTTTGGAAGTTTGGCAAGAAGTACAGGCGCGGACCCAATCCTTAGCATCCTTAGAAATGCCGTGCCAAATGAACTTTGCCTTCAGCAGCTGTGCAGTAGAACGGCACGAGGGATGTGAAAGGCCGTGAATGAAATCAAACACCTGTCGGGGCATGGGAGCAGGAATCACAGGTCGCGGTCTACCAGTACTGAGGTCACAGAGGAGGGTGGTGTTGGAGTCTTCGAGGGGAAAGTCTTCCCAACGGAGGGACGTGCAGGATGTCCTACAAGCTTGATACTGTGGATCTTGTCGTTGGGCTTCAGCCAGGGTGTTGTAATCCAATTCCAGTTGAACGGCAGCCAACGTGTTTTTTGACAAGGCATCGGCAACAGGATTCATTTTCCCAGGGACGTATTGGAGGGTGCAATTGTATTCAGCCACGGCGGAGAGATGTCGGCGTTGTCGGGCGGACCAGGCATCAGACTGTTGAGTAAAGGCGTGCACCAGAGGCATGTGGTCTGTGAGAATGACGAAGGGCGTACCTTCTAAAAAATGGCGAAAGTGACGGACAGCCAAGTGCACCGCCAGCAATTCAAAATCGAAGGTAAAATAACCCGATTCTCCCTTGGACAGTTTTCTGCTGAAGAAGGCCAATGGGCGGGGCAAGCCTTTGACCACCTGCTCGAGTACTGCACCAATAGCGACGTCGCTGGCATCGGTGGAGAGAAGGAGAGGGGCGTGTGGGATAGGAAAAGTGAGAGCCGCAGCAGTTGATAGGGCCTTCTTTGCATTGCAGAAGGCTGCTTCTTGAAGGGGACCCGACTTCAGGTCCTTCGGCTTGCCCTTGAGGGAGGCGTAGAGGGGAGCAAGAGTGGCGGCAATGGCTGGCAGAAAACGGTGATAATAGTTGATCATGCCCAAGAATTCCTGCAGAGCTTTGACGGTCGAGGGCACGGGGAAGTTCTGAACGGCTGCTACCTTCTCAGGGAGGGGGTGGACACCTTCAGGAGAGATGCGGTGCCCTAAGAACGACACTTCGTTGGCGCCAAAGGTACACTTGTCGTACCGGACTACAAGGCCGTTTTGTTGCAGGCGGTCGAGCACGATGCGCAGGTGACGGAGGTGTTCCTCTTTTGAGGAGGAGAACACAAGTATGTCGTCCACATAACACACACAGAAAGGGAGGTCCCCTAAGATGCCATCCATGAGATGTTGAAACGTGGCCCCAGCATTACGAAGGCCAAAACAGGAGTAATTGAAGGTGTATGTACCAAACGGAGTGGTGATGGCAGTCTTGGGGATGTCTTCTGGGTTCATAGGCACCTGATAATACCCCTTCAGGAGGTCGAGCGTAGAGAAAACCTTTGCTTTGTGCAGGTAGGAGGTCACGTTGGCAATGTTTGGGAGGGGGTAGTGATCCGGTTCTGTTTGCATGTTCAGGCGCCTGTAATCCCCGCACGGACGGATGGAGCCGTCTTTCTTCAGAACGATGTGTAAGGGTGACGACCATGGGCTGGAGGCCTTTTGGCAAAGGCCCATTTCCTCCATTTCGGCGAACGTCTGTTTGGCGGCTGCCAATCGTTCCGGTGCCAGAAGTCTGAATTTTGCGAAGACTGGGGGTCCCGTCGTCTTGATATGGTGATAAATACCGTGCTTGGCAGGAACCGTGGGCGTTTGGCGAAGTTCTGGACGGAAAACTTCTGGGTACGACGTGAGGAGGTGGGCGTAGGCATCCATGGGTGCGCTAATGTGGAGAGCGAGGTTAGAGGGGGCGGGTTGAAGAGGTGTCGACAAGTACGAGTCTACGTTGACCAATCGTCGGTGGGCGACATCGACCAGAAGGTGGAAATGAGAGAGGAAATCCGCACCGAGGATTGGCATGTTGACGTCAGCAACGAGAAACTTCCAATTGAATTTACCATTTCCGAACGATAATGTGAGGTTCTCGTAACCGTAGGTGGGTATCGCAGATCCGTTGGCAGCTACTAAGCGGACGTCGGCAGATGTAGACAGACTACGTCGTGTCTTGAAGAGTTTCCTTGGCAAAAGAGAACAACAAGCACCCGTGTCTACCAAAAATCGCATGCCCGTTCCTGCATCCTGTAAAAAGAAAAGATTAGAAACACGGGAGGCCACCGCCACGAGCGATGGCCTACTTACATGTTTTTTGGCCACTGACAATCCTCAGCACATTTTTTCGCAGTTGCCCCGGATCTGAAGTGGTAGTAGCAAAACTGTGGCGGATGGGAGGTAGTAAGTGGCTGTAGAAGTCGTTTGTGAGGGCGCGAGCGATTGGTGGGTGGTGGGCGGCTTTGTCTCTGCTTCGGCACGTCACGGTGTGGGCGTGTATGTCCTACGGCATTCATGTCTGCTTCAGTTGACGTTGAATAGGCATCCTCTTCGTCAGGGGTGGAGGCGTAGATGGAGGTCTTGAAGTGGCTGTCCATAAGGGCGTCAGCTTTGGTCATCAAGTC
>NC_090737.1:91207493-91214993 GCF_036898095.1 Palaemon carinicauda | reverse complement strand
GTCCTAGTACTTAATGCATGATTTTGGTTTTTCCGAGTGTAATTAAAAGTTTATTAAAGCTTTAGGCTATATTTTATACATTTTAGACTGTGTGGAATATTTCCAAGATTGTATACGTGAGAGTTTCGGTGAATTAGGTAATCGATTCTCTTGGTGCCTAGGCTAATTGCTTATGGAGCCTTAGTATACTTTATTATTCTCCCCGGTTGCTTTCTTTTCTTCAAAGAAGGTATGCAATCCCTTTCCCTCTGTTTAAGCCTTGGGCTTATCCCTAAGTGGTTTTTTCCGAATTTATTTTCGATAAAACTATACTAGGGTGTTACTGTACCTTCCTGTTCCAGCAAAGTCTGGTTCAAAGAGGGACAGAACAACAGAGTTTTTAGTCTGAGTCCGTGTTGTCTGGCTTGGGGCAGAGTTCCCCTCGCTGACCTAACACTTTTAAAGGGAGCTTAGCTCCCTTAGGTCACTATCGAAGGTTTCTGTAGTTATGATTCCTCCTTTTGTGATCGACCAGACTAAGTCCTGTTGCTGTTCTTGGGGAGGATAAAATCTTCCCTTGGGAGTAGCAACGCCTTCCTTGCTTTGGTGCTTTGGAAGCTGGCAAGTATTGCTGGCCCTTTCCCTTAGATCTCCCTTAGGCTAAGACAGAGTTCTTGGCTGCGGGTGATCTGTCACTAAAGCAAGGTTGGCAGGACCCTTTTGTCCCTTCCCCCTCTATCTCCGTAATGGCCTTGCCATTACTGTACTGTACCTTGCCGGCCGGCAGAGCTGGCCGGCAGGGGTATTACTGTACTGTACGTCATTCTACTTCTAGACCTAGTATAGGTTGGGATGTGGAATTGACTAAGCCCATTGCCGGCCGGCTGAGATGCTGGCCGGCAAGGGTCTTATGTTTTCGAGTGCTGCCCGGACCTCTCTTGGTCCCTCATCCATGCCTGCCGACAGAGCCGGACGGCATTGGTCAAGGAAGCCTGAATTAAGTTTCTCCCCTTCCTTATATGCACTCTTTCGGTTGCCGGGCTTGGGGGGTTGTGTACACTCTTATCCCGGCATCCATTCTATTTTCTTCTAGTGCTGTACCTGTCCCGGCTGCCGGCCTATGAGGCAGACAGCCGGGCAGGTGTAGTCTTCTGGTTCTTTTGCTGCCGGCTGGCATCGGTCTTGTACCTTTGCCGGCCGGCTTATGTCAGTCCTTGTCTGCCGGTCACCAAGAGTGTGGCCGGCAGCTAGGTACTACCTTGTGTAGTGACTGGCCGGCAGTCATTGCCGGCCAACACTGGCTGTTACTGGCCGGCAGCTACTGCCGCCGGCACAGGCATTTGAACCAGAGGGCTGCCGCCCTATAGCTGTTAAGTAGTATACTTTAAAGCTAATTGTGGTGTGCTTTGCAGGCCGGCACACATCCTCCTATACTGTACTAGTATTCTTCTGTATAGCATATACAGTAAGAAGAAAACTATAGTAAAAGTTTAGGTACAGCACTGTATCTTCTAACACTATTGTGTTTTCTTGCACAGCCCTTTGCTATTGCCCTCAGACAGGAAGCAGAGTTCTTCCCCGTCTATTATCCAGGATTTTAAAATCATTGCCTAGGTGTGAGCTCCACCTGTTTCCTCTGGAAACCTTGCATTGGTTACTCTAGTAGAGATAAACCATTTTGATTTTATTATCTGGAAAGCTGCAACAATGGGTTGTGAGGGAAACACAAGTGTGTGTCTTTCCTTTATGAATTGTTATGCTATACTATGCATATCCAAGTGATACATAGTTCACTTGATACTCATGGAAATTTTTTCTCTTTACAGGAGGACCCTCCGAAGTGCGGAAATGTTTTCTGCAATGTCCGTAGCAGGAACCTCTGCGGACATGAGTGTTGTAGGAGACAAGCAGCATACGCTGTCTCCAAGGATGATCTCCAGTATTGGGACCCTCAGGTATGTACTGTATGCACTAACCTGATTACTGAGGCTTTTGATTCCCCTAGAACGGCGGAATCAAGGGATATAGCTAGGGAAAAGCTCCGTACTTGGGTAAGGGGCTTCAAGAAGAACACCTCTGGCCCTTATCTTCCTAGTGAGAAGATGAGGGCGTATCTTTTTCCCCAGGCATCAGCTGATGCAGTGATTCCCCAGCCTCAAGAGGAGATCCCCCAAGACCTAGTCCAGGTGGACGAGGAAGTCGCAGATGCGATGCAAGACATCCAGTTGTGTGACAGGATGTCTGAAGTGGACGAAGGTTTGGAAGAAGACCTCCTGGCAGAAGGTCAGGATCAAGTTCAAACCCCGGATGTCGCAGAGGATGGGGTCGACGAGGTGTCGGCTACTCCGGTTCAGATGCCGGAGCCCATCCCCTCAACATCCGCTGGTCTCCCAGTAGAACTGGGACAGGCCCTCTCTTCGATTGTTGGAATGATCCAACAAATGCAGAAGGAGAATCAGGAGAAGGCGGCTGCAATGGAACTGCGTATGCAGTCCCTAGCAGAATCACATGGGCCCCGGAAAAGGCTCAATGTGAAAGACCTTCCCATATGCTCAGATGCTAACCCATGGAGGTATGCTGAGCACATGCCAATGACGACTGGTAAGATCGTCATTTCGGATAAGCTGGGTTCAGTTCTCCTAGAGGAGGTAGAATTCTGGCCCAGCAAGGCATCATATCCGGACTGCTATGTCCGGCTGAGAAAAGAACCAGCTTCAAGGGAGGAGACAGAGCCGAAAGAGGTCATTATTATGGACCACGCTAAGGCTCAAGCCCTACTTTCATCCTCGATGAAAGAGAGGGGCTTCTCGAATTCGAAGGTAGCAGCATTGAGCAAGAAGCTCCCTTCTTTTGTGTCCTCTTCTGATAGAGCCTTCCCCTTTTTACAAAAAGGGTTTGCGGCTGTCCTAAAGGCAATCGAGGCCGGCAAGCCTTGCCCCTCCCTGGAGGAGTGTAAACCCTTGTCGCTGGCTCTGCCTATGGACCACAAGGACTGGAAGGATGTCCATCTGACATTCTCAGTGGGAAAGTTGGAGGCTGATATTGCCGGACGGCAATTCGGCGAGGACCTCCCCAAGTTGTCCGAATTTCTTTTACGAAGAGAGTTCGAGACAAAAGAAAGACTGGCTGCCTCAATGTCTCATCAGACTACTCTTGAGACGATGGCAAGTGACCCTAAGGTCCATGAAATGTTCATGGTAGTGGCTAAGTCTCACCTAGCCACAGTGACGAAGGACCTTTATGGCTTCGTCAAGGCAAGGAGAGCTTGCAGGGAGTTCGTGTTCACCGGGGCTTCGGTGAGACACGAGCCAAGGAAGTTAATATCCTCCAACATTTGGGGAAAAGACCTTTTCCCTACCGATGTGGTCAAAGAGGTTGTTGATAAGGCCGCCGTGGAGAATAGAAACCTTCTCCAGAAGTGGGGCCTGGCTATCAAAAGAAAATCTTCCCCGGATGAGGGTCCTCAACCAAAGAGGAAGAATATGAGGACTAGGCTACCGTCTCGGCCAGCCAAGCCTTATAGACAGCAACAGCAACTGCAATTGCCTTTGCCTCCAGTGCCCCAGATGGTGGCACAAACCCCGACTACTTTTCAGTGGGTACCTCAGGCTGTGCCAGGTCAGTCAACCACATTCACCCCAACGTTCGAAGGACAGTCTTCTTCCTTTCGTGCAAAACCTAGAGGAGCAGCCAGAGGCTCGTCTAGGCGCCCCTCAAGGGGAAGGGGATTCAGAGGTGGTCGTGGTCAGGGAGGCAAGACCTCAGGACGGCAGTCCAAGTGAAACGATACCGGTAGGAGGGAGACTAATGAAATTTTGGGATCGCTGGACCTTTGATCCCTGGGCCCAAAGCCTACTCAAGAATGGACTGGGTTGGAGCTGGTACAGCACTCCACCCCCATGCCTTCGGTTTTTCCAACACTCCACCCCCATTTTGGAGGAGTACGTTCAAGAACTGTTGGAGAAAAATGTGATCCGAAAGGTGAAGTCCATCAAATTCCAAGGGAGGCTGTTTTGTGTTCCCAAGAAAGACTCGGAAAAGCTCAGAGTCATTCTGGACTTGTCACCACTCAACAAGTTCATAGTGAATTGCAAATTCAAGATGCTAACACTGCAACACATAAGGACCTTACTGCCCAAGAGGGCATACTCAGTCTCTATAGACTTGTCAGACGCCTATTGGCACATCCCAATCAGCCGTCGACTCTCCCCCTACCTAGGGTTCAGGCTACAACGGAAACTGTACGCCTTCAGAGCCATGCCATTCGGGCTAAACATAGCCCCAAGGATTTTCACGAAGCTTGCGAGCGCAGCTCTCAAACAATTACGCCTAAAGGGAATTCAGGTAGTAGCCTACCTGGACGACTGGCTGGTGTGGGCAGCATCCGAGACCGAATGCTTGCAAGCTTCCAGTCAGGTGATCCAGTTCCTAGAGTACCTAGGCTTCAAGATCAACAAGAAAAAGTCTCGACTTTCTCCATCCCAAAAGTTCCAGTGGCTGGGAATCCACTGGGACCTTTTGTCACACAGTTTCTCCATCCCAATGAAGAAAAGGAAGGAGATAGCGGGCTCTGTCAAGAGACTTCTAGATTCCAAAAGGATATCAAGACGCGAACAGGAGAGGGTACTAGGCTCTCTCCAGTTTGCTTCAGTGACAGACCCAGTGCTAAGAGCACAGCTAAAGGATGCAACCGGAGTTTGGAGAAGGTATGCATCAAACGCGCGAAGAGACCTGAGAAGACCAGTGCCGCCTCGGCTACGTACTCTTCTCAGACCTTGGTCCCAAGCCAGACATCTAAAGAAGTCGGTTCTTCTTCAGCCACCTCCCCCGTCGATGACGATTCACTCAGACGCCTCAAAGGAGGGATGGGGAGGTCACTCTCATCGGAAAAAAGTCCAGGGGACTTGGTCCAAGCTATTCAGGACCTTTCATATAAACTTTCTAGAAGCTATGGCAGTGCTCCTTACCTTAAAGAAAGTCTCCCCGCGTCACTCGATCCACATAAGATTGGTGACAGACAGCGAGGTGGTTGTGAGATGCTTGAATCGACAAGGGTCGAGGTCACCACCTCTCAACCAAGTGATGTTAGCCATTTTCCGATTGGCAGAAAAGAAGAAGTGGTACCTTTCGGCAGTTCACCTTCAAGGAGTCCGCAATGTGACAGCGGACGCTCTATCCAGGTTCACACCGATAGAGTCGGAATGGTCCTTAGACGCAGGATCATTTTCCTTCATTCTGAATCAAGTCCCAGAACTGCAAATAGACCTCTTTGCGACGAAAGACAACAAGAAGTTGCCCCTGTACGTGTCCCCGTACGAGGACCCCTTAGCGGAAGCAGTGGACGCAATGTCCCTCGACTGGAACAGATGGTCCAGGATTTATCTGTTCCCTCCTCACAACCTTCTGTTGAGGGTCCTCAACAAACTGAGATCCTTCAAGGGGGTAGCGGCAATAGTGGCCCACAAGTGGGCGAACAGTATGTGGTTCCCCTTGGCGTTGGAACTACAGATGAAGTTCGTGCCGCTACCACATCCAGTTCTGACCCAGCGAGTCCAGAAGTCGACTGTCTGCGCTTCATTACAGAAAACCCAGACCCTGCAGCTCATGATTTTCTCGCCCTAGCGGTGAGAAAGCGTTTCGGGATTTCGAGAGCCAGCATAGACTTCCTAGAGGAATACAAGTGCAAATCGACTAGAAGGCAATATGAGTCATCTTGGAGAAAGTGGGTGGCCTTTGTAAAGGCAAAGAATCCGCAGGAGATCTCAACAGACTTCTGCTTATCTTTCTTCATCCACCTCCATGGCCAAGGATTGGCATCTAACACGATTTCAGTGTGTAAATCGGCTTTGATGAGACCCATTTTATTTGCCTTCCAGATCGACCTAGGTAACGAGATCTTTAATAAAGTTCCGAAAGCCTGCGCTAGGCTCAGACCTTCAGCACCTCCAAAGCCCATTTCATGGTCTTTAGACAAAGTTCTTCATTTCGCCTCCCTGTTGAGCAATGAAGAATGTGCGTTAAAGGATTTAACGCAAAAAGTTATTTTCCTATTTGCACTCGCGTCCGGGGCCAGGGTTAGTGAGATCGTAGCCCTCTCGAGAGAGGCAGGTCGTGTTCAGTTCCTGGATGGGGGGGAGCTGAACCTGTTTCCGGATCCTACGTTTCTCGCCAAGAATGAGTTACCCACCAACAGGTGGGGTCCCTGGAGAATCTGCCCTCTGAAAGAAGATGCATCTCTATGTCCAGTAGAATGCCTAAAGGTCTATCTTCGTAGAACTTCAGACTTCAAGGGTAGTCAACTATTCAGGGGAGAAACATCAGGCTCAAATTTATCTCTGAATCAACTCAGAGCGAAAATGACATATTTTATTCGCAGAGCGGATCCTGACAGTACACCCGCAGGTCACGATCCGAGGAAAGTTGCCTCATCCCTAAATTTCTTTAATTGTATGGATTTTGAACATCTCCGTTCATACACGGGCTGGAAGTCTTCCAGGGTGTTCTTTCGCCACTATGCGAAGCAAGTAGAGGAACTTAAGAGATCTGTGGTAGCAGTGGGTCGTGTAGTTAACCCTACTGTTTAACTCTGCGAGGAACAGTGGTCTTAATTGGGACGATTAAGTCCAGGGTGAGTGTGTAGGTACATACTGTACTACAAACTAAATGAGGGCACCAAGTGCCCATATAGACTGTTCCTTCTTTCAAAGGTGAACCTTGCATAAGTTCAGACATGTGTGCCAAGCGTTTCTAACGCTAATGTGATTGATTTGTAATACAGTTTTTTATGACTTGATACCTTGGTATCTTATTAAAGTGGTGTTTAATGGTTTTTCTTTCAGATAAACAAGTTCTGTTTACTATCATACTTATGCTTAAAGTTTTGGGTTACCCTCTTTTATATAAATATATATATTTGTTGGTAACCTGTCTGTTTATTATCTGTCAATAAACTTGTTCTTGAGAACCTTGCGTCTCTCTCACCTGTGTCAATTTATTGGTATAATTGAGCATTTTAATTCTATGTATCTTATCCGGGATAATTCTGATAGAATTGTTCTGTTATGCAAGCTATGTTGCATTGGTTTATGTAAGTCCCCTAATGGGAGGACTCCGTCCCATAAAGGGACGAGGGCGGTTTTATTAGTTTCTTCCTATGCGGATATAAACCTTTGTCCAATACAAGTATTGTGCGGATTACTGGTCAATAGATTGACGCAGTGGTTCTATACAAACTATGCTTTACTTAATATAGGGCGAGACCACTATATTAGCTTGCCTGGTATTCATACATAGATATATGTACTCTTCGAGACTTTCCAGAGTCTAGTAGGACTCTTCCCTGTAGGGGGCAGGAAGCTCTAACATAGTTTATAGTTAGTTGAAAAGATGTATAACGGTAACATCTTAGGTCTCTAGGTCTAGTCGACCGGGAATAAATACCTCCGGGGAGTACGGCACGTTCTGAGAATCCACAGATACAGTAATGCTCTGGTACACTTCCATCAGGACGACATGGCTTGA
>NC_090737.1:91202493-91204993 GCF_036898095.1 Palaemon carinicauda | reverse complement strand
GATTTATAGCATCATGCTTTGTAAACTAGGGTGTTAGTTTAGCAAGTACTATTACTAGTAATAATAATAATAATAATAATAATAAAAATAAAAATAATAATAATAATAATAATAATAATAATAATAATAATAATAATAATAATAATAATAATAATAATAATAATAATAATAATAATAATAATAATAATGACGATTCCGTTTCGTAATAAGCCCCGCTCATACATGGGTATAATATAAGCTTCCCGAAGAGACTGCCCAAGTCATATAGAAAGCATGGGTTAAGAAAAAGAATACAAGAGCAGATAAGCAGAGGTCAAACAATGCCAGAGTCCGACTGAGGTTTTGCATTCAGGTGACAAACATCTATCTCCAAAAGCCTTGTTGTGCCGGAGACTAAGAGATGTCCTGTCAATGACGTAAGAGATGCCTTGTCACCGACGAAGAGAAGAAGATCACCGTATTATGCCTGTGACAAGAACGAGCCAGGAAGTCACCATCCCATTCTGCTTTACCATTCGTAAAACATCCAGGTTCTGGGAAAAATACTTATTTTCCCATTCTGAAGACGCGTTCAGGAAAGAAGCAATGACAATACGGTGGTAACCGTTTCATCTTTTTCACTGTAGATGGAAACAACAATATATTTTTGTTGTATATATGCATTTGTATTATAAGTAACTTGTTTATATTAATTTTCCATGTGTCAGTTTCTGGCGTTGAGACCTTATTGGTTATATCAAGTTAGAAAGAATCTGCAACGAATCTTGGATTGCAACAGAAACCCATCATCGTAAGTATACGAGACAAAAAGGTCAATACTTTTGATGTTTGAATTACGAAACCCAAAAACATAAGTATGTAGAATAAGGAACCAAGCTCCTTTTGAGTATATGAAATGCAAAACACAACGGGCATGAGATATGAAATCCAAATTATAATTATGGGAAGTATTAAACCCTTCAGAATGATGAAATCAAAAGGGGAATTAAAAAGATTGATCTTTTTATAGAAAAAAATGGCACCATTATGAGAATGAGGATTGAGAAACTAAACACCAAGCAGGATGACTAAATGTGAAATGCATAAATGAAAAAAAAAATACGGATGATTGTGATAAAATTCAATAAGATGACTCTGTGAAATGAGAAACCCTACAGGCTATATGAAATATGAATTCCAATTAAATTCGTATGTTGAATATAAATCCAACGGGATGAGTATATGAAAAATCTGTATGGGAAATACGAATTCTAAAAGGAGCGTGTGAGACAGTATTAAAAAACCGACATGTTGAGTATGTGAATATGACATAAACAATATGATTTCTATGAGAAACATAGCATCCAATAAACTCTGTAGATATGATATGAAACCTAATAAGGTGGGTAGTTCAGATAGAGAACCTAGTTGGTTATATGGAATATGAAATCTAGTAAGGTTAGCAAGTCAAATATAAACCCAAACGGGAAGAGTATGTGAACAAAATTCCAACGGATGAAAATATGTAATATGAATTAAAAAAAAGATGAATAAAAATCATGCCATACTGGGGTACTATGGGAAAAAAAAAACAAGGATAGTCAGAGAAATACTGAATAATACAATGATTATATGAAATACGAATCCCAGCTGCATGAGTATGTGAGATATAGAACTAAACTAAGTGTAAGATTAGTGTCTGGAATACACCCTCAAAAGGATGAGTATGAGAAAAATTAGATCCAATAGGATGATGAATATGACTAAGTAGAGTATGTGGAAAAAAAAGGATAAGTATGTGAAACGGAATATATTGGTGTAATATGAATTACTACATGATATGTATGGAACACAATAAGATGAGTATGTGAAATACAATATATATAATGAATTTATGTTTTTCATCTGTTAGAATATATTTCAATAATGCTTTCCATAGGATAATTATGTAAAATACAATATATGTAATGGATTTATGTTTTTCATCTATTAGCATATGTTGTGATACTTTTCCGTGTTTTTCCTCTGTTTGAATATGTTTTAGTAGTGTTTCCAATAGGATTAATATGTCAATTACAATATATGTAATTAATATATGTTTTTCATACCTTGAAATATAATACTATACTTTCTACGAAAAAAAAACAACAACAACAAAATATACTGTGCTTTCCAGGTGGGAAAAGTACTTGCCCTTATTTATGCCAACTCATAAAAGAAGTGGCAGAGAGAAGCCACATTTAAATTCACTCATAGTCTGAGGGGATCACGGGTGTTCTTACTGCAAAAAACATATGATGTCTTTTTCCCGTCCTTCTCTCTTTTTTTTCTTTTTTTTTCTTTGGAGCTCGTGGGTATGGCATTTTCTATATCAGCCAAGCGTCTTACTTTTGTTGCATGTCACTGTTGCACATTTATACCGGCAGTTGCTATTTTTTGTCACTTTTTTCTTTATCGTAGATTTATTTTACAGTGACAAATAGTTTATGGATATTTTGCCCCTTATCTTCTATTTTTGTCT
>NC_090737.1:91162493-91194993 GCF_036898095.1 Palaemon carinicauda | reverse complement strand
TTAGGTAATCGATTCTCTTGGTGCCTAGGCTAATTGCTTATGGAGCCTTAGTATACTTTATTATTCTGCCCGGTTGCTTTCTTTTCTTCGGAGAAGGTATGCAATCCCTTTCCCTCTGTTTAAGCCTTGGGCTTATCCCTAAGTGGTTTTTTCCGAATTTATTTTCGATAAAACTATACTAGGGTGTTACTGTACCTTCCTGTTCCAGCAAAGTCTGGTTCAAAGAGGGACAGAACAACAGAGTTTTTTGTCTGAGTCCGTGTTGTCTGGCTTGGGGCAGAGTTCCCCTCGCTGACCTAACACTTTTAAAAGGAGCTTAGCTCCCTTAGGTCACTATCGAAGGTTTCTGTAGTTATGATTCCTCCTTTTGTGATCGACCAGACTAAGTCCTGTTGCTGTTCTTGGGGAGGATAAAATCTTCCCTTGGGAGTAGCAACGCCTTCCTTGCTTTGGTGCTTTGGAAGCTGGCAAGTATTGCTGGCCCTTTCCCTTAGATCTCCCTTAGGCTAAGACAGAGTTCTTGGCTGCGGGTGATCTGTCACTAAAGCAAGGTTGGCAGGACCCTTTTGTCCCTTCCCCCTCTATCTCCGTAATGGCCTTGCCATTACTGTACTGTACCTTGCCGGCCGGCAGAGCTGGCCGGCAGGGGTATTACTGTACTGTACGTCATTCTACTTCTAGACCTAGTATAGGTTGGGATGTGGAATTGACTAAGCCCATTGCCGGCCGGCTGAGATGCTGGCCGGCAAGGGTCTTATGTTTTCGAGTGCTGCCCGGACCTCTCTTGGTCCCTCATCCATGCCTGCCGACAGAGCCGGACGGCATTGGTCAAGGAAGCCTGAATTAAGTTTCTCCCCTTCCTTATATGCACTCTTTCGGTTGCCGGGCTTGGGGGGTTGTGTACACTCTTATCCCGGCATCCATTCTATTTTCTTCTAGTGCTGTACCTGTCCCGGCTGCCGGCCTATAAGGCAGACAGCCGGGCAGGTGTAGTCTTCTGGTTCTTTTGCTGCCGGCTGGCATCGGTCTTGTACCTTTGCCGGCCGGCTTATGTCAGTCCTTGTCTGCCGGTCACCAAGAGTGTGGCCGGCAGCTAGGTACTACCTTGTGTAGTGACTGGCCGGCAGTCATTGCCGGCCAACACTGGCTGTTACTGGCCGGCAGCTACTGCCGCCGGCACAGGCATTTGAACCAGAGGGCTGCCGCCCTATAGCTGTTAAGTAGTATACTTTAAAGCTAATTGTGGTGTGTGCCGGCCTGCAAAGGCAGGCCGGCACACATCCTCCTATACTGTACTAGTATTCTTCTGTATAGCATATACAGTAAGAAGAAAACTATAGTAAAAGTTTAGGTACAGCACTGTATCTTCTAACACTATTGTGTTTTCTTGCACAGCCCTTTGCTGTTGCCCTCAGACAGGAAGCAGAGTTCTTCCCCGTCTATTATCCAGGATTTTAAAATCATTGCCTAGGTGTGAGCTCCACCTGTTTCCTCTGGAAACCTTGCATTGGTTACTCTAGTAGAGATAAACCATTTTGATTTTATTATCTGGAAAGCTGCAACAATGGGTTATGAGGGAAACACAAGTGTGTGTCTTTCCTTTATGAATTGTTATGCTATACTATGCATATCCAAGTGATACATAGTTCACTTGATACTCATGGAAATTTTTTCTCTTTACAGGAGGACCCTCCGAAGTGCGGAAATGTTTTCTGCAATGTCCGTAGCAGGAACCTCTGCGGACATGAGTGTTGTAGGAGACACGCAGCATGCGCTGTCTCCAAGGATGATCTCCAGTATTGGGACCCTCAGGTATGTACTGTATGCACTAACCTGATTACTGAGGCTTTTGATTCCCCTAGAACGGCGGAATCAAGGGATATAGCTAGGGAAAAGCTCCGTACTTGGGTAAGGGGCTTCAAGAAGAACACCTCTGGCCCTTATCTTCCTAGTGAGAAGATGAGGGCGTATCTTTTTCCCCAGGCATCAGCTGAAGCAGTGATTCCCCAGCCTCAAGAGGAGATCCCCCAAGACCTAGTCCAGGTGGACGAGGAAGTCGCAGATGCGATGCAAGACATCCAGTTGTGTGACAGGATGTCTGAAGTGGACGAAGGTTTGGAAGAAGACCTCCTGGCAGAAGGTCAGGATCAAGTTCAAACCCCGGATGTCGCAGAGGATGGGGTCGACGAGGTGTCGGCTACTCCGGTTCAGATGCCGGAGCCCATCCCCTCAACATCCGCTGGTCTCCCAGTAGAACTGGGACAGGCCCTCTCTTCGATTGTTGGAATGATCCAACAAATGCAGAAGGAGAATCAGGAGAAGGCGGCTGCAATGGAACTGCGTATGCAGTCCCTAGCAGAATCACATGGGCCCCGGAAAAGGCTCAATGTGAAAGACCTTCCCATATGCTCAGATGCTAACCCATGGAGGTATGCTGAGCACATGCCAATGACGACTGGTAAGATCGTCATTTCGGATAAGCTGGGTTCAGTTCTCCTAGAGGAGGTAGAATTCTGGCCCAGCAAGGCATCATATCCGGACTGCTATGTCCGGCTGAGAAAAGAACCAGCTTCAAGGGAGGAGACAGAGCCGAAAGAGGTCATTATTATGGACCACGCTAAGGCTCAAGTCCTACTTTCATCCTCGATGAAAGAGAGGGGCTTCTCGAATTCGAAGGTAGCAGCATTGAGCAAGAAGCTCCCTTCTTTTGTGTCCTCTTCTGATAGAGCCTTCCCCTTTTTACAAAAAGGGTTTGCGGCTGTCCTAAAGGCAATCGAGGCCGGCAAGCCTTGCCCCTCCCTGGAGGAGTGTAAACCCTTGTCGCTGGCTCTGCCTATGGACCACAAGGACTGGAAGGATGTCCATCTGACATTCTCAGTGGGAAAGTTGGAGGCTGATATTGCCGGACGGCAATTCGGCGAGGACCTCCCCAAGTTGTCCGAATTTCTTTTACGAAGAGAGTTCGAGACAAAAGAAAGACTGGCTGCCTCAATGTCTCATCAGACTACTCTTGAGACGATGGCAAGTGACCCTAAGGTCCATGAAATGTTCATGGTAGTGGCTAAGTCTCACCTAGCCACAGTGACGAAGGACCTTTATGGCTTCGTCAAGGCAAGGAGAGCTTGCAGGGAGTTCGTGTTCACCGGGGCTTCGGTGAGACACGAGCCAAGGAAGTTAATATCCTCCAACATTTGGGGAAAAGACCTTTTCCCTACCGATGTGGTCAAAGAGGTTGTTGATAAGGCCGCCGTGGAGAATAGAAACCTTCTCCAGAAATGGGGCCTGGCTATCAAAAGAAAATCTTCCCCGGATGAGGGTCCTCAACCAAAGAGGAAGAATATGAGGACTAGGCTACCGTCTCGGCCAGCCAAGCCTTATAGACAGCAACAGCAACTGCAATTGCCTTTGCCTCCAGTGCCCCAGATGGTGGCACAAACCCCGACTACTTTTCAGTGGGTACCCCAGGCTGTGCCAGGTCAGTCAACCACATTCACCCCAACGTTCGAAGGACAGTCTTCTTCCTTTCGTGCAAAACCTAGAGGAGCAGCCAGAGGCTCGTCTAGGCGCCCCTCAAGGGGAAGGGGATTCAGAGGTGGTCGTGGTCAGGGAGGCAAGACCTCAGGACGGCAGTCCAAGTGAAACGATACCGGTAGGAGGGAGACTAATGAAATTTTGGGATCGCTGGACCTTCGATCCCTGGGCCCAAAGCCTACTCAAGAATGGACTGGGTTGGAGCTGGTACAGCACTCCACCCCCATGCCTTCGGTTTTTCCAACACTCCACCCCCATTTTGGAGGAGTACGTTCAAGAACTGTTGGAGAAAAATGTGATCCGAAAGGTGAAGTCCATCAAATTCCAAGGGAGGCTGTTTTGTGTTCCCAAGAAAGACTCGGAAAAGCTCAGAGTCATTCTGGACTTGTCACCACTCAACAAGTTCATAGTGAATTGCAAATTCAAGATGCTAACACTGCAACACATAAGGACCTTACTGCCCAAGAGGGCATACTCAGTCTCTATAGACTTGTCAGACGCCTATTGGCACATCCCAATCAGCCGTCGACTCTCCCCCTACCTAGGGTTCAGGCTACAACGGAAACTGTACGCCTTCAGAGCCATGCCATTCGGGCTAAACATAGCCCCAAGGATTTTCACGAAGCTTGCGAGCGCAGCTCTCAAACAATTACGCCTAAAGGGAATTCAGGTAGTAGCCTACCTGGACGACTGGCTGGTGTGGGCAGCATCCGAGACCGAATGCTTGCAAGCTTCCAGTCAGGTGATCCAGTTCCTAGAGTACCTAGGCTTCAAGATCAACAAGAAAAAGTCTCGACTTTCTCCATCCCAAAAGTTCCAGTGGCTGGGAATCCACTGGTACCTTTTGTCACACAGTTTCTCCATCCCAATGAAGAAAAGGAAGGAGATAGCGGGCTCTGTCAAGAGACTTCTAGATTCCAAAAGGATATCAAGACGCGAACAGGAGAGGGTACTAGGCTCTCTCCAGTTTGCTTCAGTGACAGACCCAGTGCTAAGAGCACAGCTAAAGGATGCAACCGGAGTTTGGAGAAGGTATGCATCAAACGCGCGAAGAGACCTGAGAAGACCAGTGCCGCCTCGGCTACGTACTCTTCTCAGACCTTGGTCCCAAGCCAGACATCTAAAGAAGTCGGTTCTTCTTCAGCCACCTCCCCCGTCGATGACGATTCACTCAGACGCCTCAAAGGAGGGATGGGGAGGTCACTCTCATCGGAAAAAAGTCCAGGGGACTTGGTCCAAGCTATTCAGGACCTTTCATATAAACTTTCTAGAAGCTATGGCAGTGCTCCTTACCTTAAAGAAAGTCTCCCCGCGTCACTCAATCCACATAAGATTGGTGACAGACAGCGAGGTGGTTGTGAGATGCTTGAATCGACAAGGGTCGAGGTCACCACCTCTCAACCAAGTGATGTTAGCCATTTTCCGATTGGCAGAAAAGAAGAAGTGGTACCTGTCGGCAGTTCACCTTCAAGGAGTCCGCAATGTGACAGCGGACGCTCTATCCAGGTTCACACCGATAGAGTCGGAATGGTCCTTAGACGCAGGATCATTTTCCTTCATTCTGAATCAAGTCCCAGAACTGCAAATAGACCTCTTTGCGACGAAAGACAACAAGAAGTTGCCCCTGTACGTGTCCCCGTACGAGGATCCCTTAGCGGAAGCAGTGGACGCAATGTCCCTCGACTGGAACAGATGGTCCAGGATTTATCTGTTCCCTCCTCACAACCTTCTGTTGAGGGTCCTCAACAAACTGAGATCCTTCAAGGGGGTAGCGGCAATAGTGGCCCACAAGTGGGCGAACAGTATGTGGTTCCCCTTGGCGTTGGAACTACAGATGAAGTTCGTGCCGCTACCACATCCAGTTCTGACCCAGCGAGTCCAGAAGTCGACTGTCTGCGCTTCATTACAGAAAACCCAGACCCTGCAGCTCATGATTTTCTCGCCCTAGCGGTGAGAAAGCGTTTCGGGATTTCGAGAGCCAGCATAGACTTCCTAGAGGAATACAAGTGCAAATCGACTAGAAGGCAATATGAGTCATCTTGGAGAAAGTGGGTGGCCTTTGTAAAGGCAAAGAATCCGCAGGAGATCTCAACAGACTTCTGCTTATCTTTCTTCATCCACCTCCATGGCCAAGGATTGGCATCTAACACGATTTCAGTGTGTAAATCGGCTTTGATGAGACCCATTTTATTTGCCTTCCAGATCGACCTAGGTAACGAGATCTTTAATAAAGTTCCGAAAGCCTGCGCTAGGCTCAGACCTTCAGCACCTCCAAAGCCCATTTCATGGTCTTTAGACAAAGTTCTTCATTTCGCCTCCCTGTTGAGCAATGAAGAATGTGCGTTAAAGGATTTAACGCAAAAAGTTATTTTCCTATTTGCACTCGCGTCCGGGGCCAGGGTTAGTGAGATCGTAGCCCTCTCGAGAGAGGCAGGTCGTGTTCAGTTCCTGGATGGGGGGGAGCTGAACCTGTTTCCGGATCATACGTTTCTCGCCAAGAATGAGTTACCCACCAACAGGTGGGGTCCCTGGAGAATCTGCCCTCTGAAAGAAGATGCATCTCTATGTCCAGTAGAATGCCTAAAGGTCTATCTTCGTAGAACTTCAGACTTCAAGGGTAGTCAACTATTCAGGGGAGAAACATCAGGCTCAAATTTATCTCTGAATCAACTCAGAGCGAAAATGACATATTTTATTCGCAGAGCGGATCCTGACAGTACACCCGCAGGTCACGATCCGAGGAAAGTTGCCTCATCCCTAAATTTCTTTAATTGTATGGATTTTGAACATCTCCGTTCATACACGGGCTGGAAGTCTTCCAGGGTGTTCTTTCGCCACTATGTGAAGCAAGTAGAGGAACTTAAGAGATCTGTGGTAGCAGTGGGTCGTGTAGTTAACCCTACTGTTTAACTCTGCGAGGAACAGTGGTCTTAATTGGGACGATTAAGTCCAGGGTGAGTGTGTAGGTACATACTGTACTACAAACTAAATGAGGGCACCAAGTGCCCATATAGACTGTTCCTTCTTTCAAAGGTGAACCTTGCATAAGTTCAGACATGTGTGCCAAGCGTTTCTAACGCTAATGTGATTGATTTGTAATACAGTTTTTTATGACTTGATACCTTGGTATCTTATTAAAGTGGTGTTTAATGGTTTTTCTTTCAGATAAACAAGTTCTGTTTACTATCATACTTATGCTTAAAGTTTTGGGTTACCCTCTTTTATATAAATATATATATTTGTTGGTAACCTGTCTGTTTATTATCTGTCAATAAACTTGTTCTTGAGAACCTTGCGTCTCTCTCACCTGTGTCAATTTATTGGTATAATTGAGCATTTTAATTCTATGTATCTTATCCGGGATAATTCTGATAGAATTGTTCTGTTATGCAAGCTATGTTGCATTGGTTTATGTAAGTCCCCTAATGGGAGGACTCCGTCCCATAAAGGGACGAGGGCGGTTTTATTAGTTTCTTCCTATGCGGATATAAACCTTTGTCCAATACAAGTATTGTGCGGATTACTGGTCAATAGATTGACGCAGTGGTTCTATACAAACTATGCTTTACTTAATATAGGGCGAGACCACTATATTAGCTTGCCTGGTATTCATACATAGATATATGTACTCTTCGAGACTTTCCAGAGTCTAGTAGGACTCTTCCCTGTAGGGGGCAGGAAGCTCTAACATAGTTTATAGTTAGTTGAAAAGATGTATAACGGTAACATCTTAGGTCTCTAGGTCTAGTCGACCGGGAATAAATACCTCCGGGGAGTACGGCACGTTCTGAGAATCCACAGATACAGTAATGCTCTGGTACACTTCCATCAGGACGACATGGCTTGAGCCCAAAAAACGGATTTTGAGCGAAGCGAAAAATCTATTTTTGGGTGAGATAGCCATGTCGTCCTGATGGACCCGCCCTTGCCTTTCTAAGAAAGGGCTGTAGGACCCCTCCCTACATACAGTATCTGTAGCACCTCGTGTACGCTACAAGGAATACAGATGGCGCCAGGATTGGCGCCAGGCACGCATACGAATCGGGGGATTGGGAAGCCTTGGGAGCGGCTCCCCCCTTTTTCTTTTCCGAATTCGTATCTCGTCAATCTCCCTCCTACGAGACGAATCTCTGTTCGGGTCGTAGATTGCCATGTGACGTGTCTAGAATACGTCCTCTGATATGTCGCGATATCCCTTTCACGAGGGATACTCGCTCCAGGAGTTAGAATTCTGGTACCTTAAGGTAAATTCTCTGGGAATATCGCCGTAGTTGTAATATACCCTAGGAAGCTACCCTATAGGAACTTCCATCAGGACGACATGGCTATCTCACCCAAAAATAGATTTTTCGCTTCGCTCAAAATCCGTTGTATACACATAAAGTAAATATTTCCTCCACACCGAAAGTTTTCTTTACTCCAACATGTTAAACATCTGCTCACACAAGTATAATTGGTGGTATACATGGATTGCTAAAATATACTACCTAGTACAGTAATTGCTTAGATATACCGCTATGCACGAAATACTCAGATATACTGCCTAATATGATATCCTAAGATATACCGCCTGGCAAGGTATGCTAAAATATACCAACCAGCATGGTGTGCTTAGATATATCGCCTAGCATGGTAATTTCTACGATATACAGCCTAGCAAAGTATGCTAAGATATACTGCCTAGTAAGGTATGTTAAGATATACCGCCTATCACTGTAATTGATAAGATATACCACTTAATATGGTATACTGAAATGTACCGCCTAGCATAGTATACTAAGATATACCGCCTAGCACGATGTACTAAGATATACTGCCTAGCACGGTATGCTAAGATATAACGATTAGCACAGTGAAGATATACTACTTATATATATATATATATATATATATATATATATATATATATATATATATATATATATATATATATATATATATATATATATATATATATATATGTGTGTGTGTGTGTGTGTGTATGCATGTATGTATATATGCATATATATATATATATATATATATATATATATATATATATATATATATATATATATATATATATATATATATATATATATATATATATATATACATACATGCATATATATATATATATATATATATATATATATATATATATATATATATATATATATATATATATATATATACATACATGCATATATATATATATATATATATATATATATATATATATATATATATATATATATATATATATATATATATATATATATGCATCATTATATTTAAAAACCATTTACATCTAGTTTTTTATGGGTAAGACATCTAAAAGCAATCATGAAATTATATGAAAAGTATAATATTCATTGTTTCCTTTGTTTCTAGAAAATATTTAGTATAGTTTAGAGTAGTACCAATTCATTCAATTTCATTGAAATCATCCTCTATGCTTTCAGGGGTAGTATATTTTATGTGGCCTAATGTACGTAAAGGAAAAACTAGTATATTACATAGATTTAGTGTCCAGAATAAAATTGTGCTCATGAAAAGTTATAGATAGTTTTTATATATATATATATATATATATATATATATATATATATATATATATATATATATATATATATATATATATATATATATATATATATATATATATATATATATATATATATATGGAAAACTTATTTCTATTTTCTTATATAACTAGTCAAATGTCTGATAAACGGATATGGATAAGGATGCAGTTTTCAGACTTGTGTCCCAGAAATCTCAAGGTCCGTCTTCAATCAAGTAACCCTCTTGTTACTCCGGCCACCTCCCAAACAAAAATTTAACAGTATTGCGAATATCGGGAGTATCATATGCCATCTTGAGCTATAATTTCAAATCAAGAACCTTTTTTTATGTAATTTTTGTGTCATGCTTATTAGTAAAACCATACTGTTGGGACAAAGGAGATAGCCTCCGTCACTACATGGCTATGATTTAGGGATTACAAAAACTTTTCTGGTATGCTTTATATTTAAAAATTTTAGGCTAGGAAGCTTGGCAATTGAGCCAATAATGTCATTTAAGGCCGTGTGGCGAAGGTATGGATAATTTCTCTGGTATAGGTTTTCAGGCCTAATAATAAAATTAAGAAAGTACCATAATTCTCTTCTTTGCCATTACATACAAAAAAAATGAAAATGGAAGAATATAAGTTAATGAAGAAATTGGAGGAAATTAAACATAATTGTGAAGACATTCTAAAAGGTGAAAAGTTTGTCAACAGATTACTTTTTTTTTTTCTTTTTAACTAAGTGGACTTTTAAGACCAATAACCTATAACAACATTATTATTTGTAATAATAGTAATATTTGTCAAATGTATTTGTAAATGCGTGAGGATTAAACCCATTGAAAATTAAGTCAAATTTTCCTCACTCTTGAAAAACGCAACACTTCATTATGTCGAAAGAAGCAGCATAACATGCATACATTTTCTGTACACTTGAGTGCAACGTCTTAAAATTATTCTCTCTCAGCTCCAACAATGAAAGATTACACTCGCGTAATCGGCTCAGGAAGAACTTTTGCTTGTTGCTATTCATATTTTGATGTTTCTTCATCACACAAACGCATCGTGGATGTAATCCTATTCGCCTTTAATTCTTTCTTCTATATATATATATATATATATATATATATATATATATATATATATATATATATATATATATATATATATATATATATATATATACATATGCTTTGTAAGAGATGAATACCGAGGACACGGATTTCCCTTTTCGCAACGTGTTAGATAAGAGCAATTAGGTGTTTTAAGAATTGGTTTGTAGAAATTCAATGTACTTCCCCTGGAATGAAAATAGTAATAAACTTTTGACAGTAACACACAAACACACACACACACAAAGAAAGATAGATATTATATTTCTACTCATATATATATATATATATATATATATATATATATATATATATATATATATATATATATATATATATATATATATATATATATATATATATATAAAAGAGGCAGTTCGTTTTCAATCCAACTTCGTCTCATTAGTGTTCATCCTCTCTTCCTTCACGAGAGAGCCTGAATTTTTCAGGCGGTCGGGTCTCTCTCTCTCTCTCTCTCTCTCTCTCTCTCTCTCTCTCTCTCTCTCTCTCTCTCTCTCTCTCTCTCTCTCTCTCTCATTTCCGTAGCTTATTTTACAGGTTTGAGTTTTGTTGATATCCAAATAATATAATAACATATCAGCCAACGTGCAGACTTGGTGACGTCAGAGAAGGGGGAGAATGCAGCATTTTTTAATGATTTGACAGGAACGTATCTTCAATATTACCTAAAGTCACATATTATCAAAATCCTAAGGAGAAAGTATAGGAAGAAATAAACAGCAATAGCCATTTGTCTGATTAAATCTTGCATTAAGTGCGGAGGTCGATATAGAAAATTGAAATTTCTCCACATGTAGTATATCACATACATCGCGTATAATAATGAAGAGAAGACGCAGGTGTTTGTAGTAAACAAATATATTACAACTGAAAAAAGCCACAGTTTTTTTAAGGTAATTCAGTGATAAATAATACTCCTCAAGTGCCAACACGAAACAATCTATTCTAGTAATGATATAAAATCACCTTATGCTGATAGAGGGAAAGAGAGACAAAGTGGATTGCATCAACAAATGTATACACTGGTAAGTCGATTTTGATTGATATTAGCCGGAGGTTTAAACACCTATTGTTCAGTTTATGACTTAATAAGTTTTATCATGCACTTCATAGGCACAATAAATATTTAAACTTCATTTTTTGGTAGTAGTTTTAATGTTTGAAAAGCTCCATAAACTAACCGTTCGATATTCAATGAGAAAGAATGTTAGGATGCCAGAGAACTTCAAATTAATCAATCAATCAATGATTTTCGAAGGTTCTGCAATTCATATTTCATCCTAATTTTGAAACACGTGTCTCGAAATTCTTTGGTGTATTTTGGATATCCTTTCTTTCATAGGGAAACACATTTATTCTTATCATCCTTACTTCAGTCTGACATAAAGAATCTAGTGCTTTCTCACACGAAAAAACTATGCGCAGAACAATTCTGCGTATTGTTTCGAATGCTCGTCACCTTGATGCTGCCATCAGTGACTGATTCACCAAATTTTTGGCTAGAGCGTGTGACGTCATGCAAAGAACGCAACGTCTTTTTAGTTAAGCGAAAAGACACGTTATTCTGTGAATATATGGTTAAGTTATAGATATTATTAGTCTAATATGCAATATATTGCTTTAAATGAGGCGAGAGAGAGAGAGAGGATGATGATATTATGGAATTGAGAGAGAGAGAGAGAGAGAGAGAGAGAGAGAGAGAGAGAGAGAGAGAGAGAGAGAGAGAGAGAGAGAGAGAGAGAGAGAGGTTGACTTCTTTTGAGGGTTTAATATCCTTTAGCCAAGGATTTAAATAATTAAATATAAATCCCCTTAATTCTCTGTAATAAATTATTCTATCCTACGATCTCTGAATGATTATATTTTACTCACTCTTTGTCTGTCTCTGTCTTTCTTTCTCTGTCACCCTCTCTGACTCTCTTTTTCTTGGATAAGCCTGAAAAACTTTTAAAATGTATATCTCATCTATTCAAGCCACTTCTAAGTATAAGTATAGAGCGCTTGGGCGTCTCTTTTTCTTCCACGCTCCTGGTTTCTTCTCAAAATCTTTACGTCGTTCGTTTTTTGGGAGAAGAAAACTTGGAACGACATCCGATGTTGCTGGATGGAAGTCCTGTTCTTTATTTGCTGGATCGTTTTCTGGCGCCAGCGCGGTTTCATTCGTAATAAAATTACTCTCTCTCTCTCTCTCTCTCTCTCTCTCTCTCTCCTCTCTCTCTCTCTCTCCTCTCTCTCTCTCTCTCTCTCTCTCTCTCTCTCTCTCTCTCTCGTTTTCTAATTTATTATACATCCTCATCCTCTTTCCTTGTGTCAAGGAGAGATTCCTTCGGACTCTCTTTCTCAAGCACTTTTAATACAAAATGCCATTATCATGACGTACACGATATAGCCCAGGTTCGAGAAATATACAAAGGTGCGTAAAGTAATGACTAGAGCTTTGTTTCCATCCTGATGGCAGAACTTCAAGAGAATTGCAAAACTGGTGTGTGGAGGATAAAAAGATTATACGATTTGAGTAACAAGATGATGGAAGTATCAAACGATGAAAACACTAGAGGATTGGAGGACAAAAGAGTCGAAGAAATAGAGATGAACTATTTCTTTTATAGAGGAAGGAATGACAACGTTTGTCATCAAAGATGCTGAATGCAAGCGTTGGGAAATAGCTTCTCGTGTAAATAAAGTGGAAAATTAGTTCCTCTACTTGTTATCTTAATGTTTCTGCTACCGTCGTTTGAATAAACATGCATTAATTTCCTTTGATGGTGAATTATAGATTTTTTGGTCGTTGAGTTTCTTATTTAATTTACAATTCCTATTATGATTTCATCTCCCTTTTGTTTAAACCTTATTACGAATGATTTCCGGGTGAGTTATAGTACATTTTGAATAATAATAATAATAATAATAATAATAATAAATAATAATAATAATAATAATAATAATAATAATAATAATAATAATAGTTCCCAAAAGTCTACTAACTATAATCGTGTCCCCAGATTAAAGAAAGTTTTTCTTTTTATAAAAATGAGAATCTTGATGCGAAGAGAATAGAAGAAGTACAATACAGACATATATATATATATATATATATATATATATATATATATATATATATATATATATGTGTGTGTGTGTGTGTGTGTGTGTGTGTGTGTATGTGTGTGTGTATATATATATATATATATATATATATATATATATATATATATATATATATATATATATATATATATATATATATATATATATATATATATATATATATATATATATATATACATATATATATACCAAAAGCACTTCCCCCAATTTTGGCGGGTAGCCAACATCAACAAGAAACAAAACAAAAAAGGGGGACCTCTACTCTCTATGTTCCTCCAGCCTAACCAAGGACTCACCCGAGTTCAGCTGGTACTGCTAGGGTGCCACAGCCCAACCTCCCACATTTCCACCACAGATGAAGCTTCATACTGCTGAGTCCCCTACTGCTGCTACCTCTGCGGACATCTAAGGCACCGGAGGAAGCAGCAGGGCCTACCGGAACTGCGTCACAATCGCTCGCCATTCATTCTTATTTCTATCACGCTCTCTTGCCTCTCTCACATCTATCCTCCTATCACCCACAGCTTTCTTCACACCATCCATCCACCCAAACCTTGGCCTTCCTCTTGTACTTCTCCCATCAACTCTTGCATTCATCACCTTCTTTAGCAGACAGCCATTTTCCATTCTCTCAACATGGCCAAACCACCTCAACACATTCATATCCACTCTAGCCGCTAACTTATTTCTTACACCCGTTCTCACCCTCACCACTTCGTTCCTAACCCTACCTACTCGAGATACACCAGCCTTACTCCTCAGACACTTCATCTCAAACACATTCAATTTCTGTCTCTCCATCACTTTCATTCCCCACAACTCCGATCCATACATCACAGTTGGTACAATCATTTTCTCATATAGAACTCTCTTTACATTCATGCCCAACCCTCTATTTTTTACTACTCCCTTAACTTCCCCCAACACTTTGCAACCTTCATTGACTCTCTGACGTACATCTGCTTCCACTCCACCATTTGCTGCAACAACAGACCCCAAGTACTTAAACTGATCCACCTCCTCAAGTAACTCTCCATTCAACATGACATTCAACCTTGCACTACCTTCCCTTCTCGTATATCTCATAACCTTACTCTTACCCATATTAACTCTCAACTTCCTTCTCTCACACACCCTTCCAAATTCTGTTACAAGTCGGTCAAGCTTCTCTTCTGTGTATGCTACCAGTACAGTATCATCCGCAAACAACAACTGATTTACCTCCCATTCATGATCATTCTCGCCTACCAGTTTTAATCCTCGTCCAAGCACTCGAGCATTCACCTCTCTCACCACTCCATCAACATACAAGTTAAACAACCACGGCGACATCACACATCCCTGTCTCAGCCCCACTCTCACTGGAAACCAATCGCTCACTTCATTTCCCATTCTAACACATGCTTTACTACCTTTGTAGAAACTTTTTACTGCTTGCAACAACCTTCCACCAACTCCATATAATCTCATCACATTCCACATTGCTTCCCTATCAACTCTATCATATGCTTCCTCCAGATCCATAAACGCAACATAAACCTCCTTACCTTTTGCTAAATATTTCTTGCATATCTGTCTAACTGTAAAAATCTGATTCATACAACCCCTACCCCTCTTAAAACCACCCTGTACTTCCAAGATTGCATATATATATATATATGTATATATATATATATATATATATATATATATATATATATATATATATATATATATATATATATATATATATATATATATATTAGAGAGAAATCTAGGTTCCTAATAAAGTGCCACAACAGCAGTTCCTAAAAATTCAGAATAAGTTTTCGAGGCATACATTTGGAGGCTGTAGAATAACCATTTGCTGAAGAGTAGGACATAGTCTGAAAAGACTTGAGCATTAAGCACATGCAGATGCTGTCTGATACATAATAATTCAGAATTTACTAAACTCCCGTAGTTATCCTCCATGGGAAAAATTTTTTCTCTAATAAGTAATTTTTAGGAAGGTTCTTCTCATATGCATCAACGAAGTTAAAATGCATAGCTGTATTGGTGCATGAGATAGAAGTCTTTTCATGAGAGTAATTATTTTGTATCCATAGTGACATATATTTAGTGTTTTAAACTCTTCTTCAAAGTTTTTCATTGCTTTAAACTGGACTCTGAAATGTTTTCATATGTGTTACTGTGGTATTGTTGTTGAGAGTAATATGTAAGAGATGACTGTGATGTTGTTGTTAATGGTAGCGCCGTTATCTTTATTATTACTATTATTTGCTAAGTTACAATCTTAGCTTGAAATGTGGGATGCTATAAGCCTAGGGGCTCCAAGAGGGAAAATAGCCCAATGAGGAAGGAAATAAAGAAAACAACACTATTTTAAAAACAGTAACATTAAAATAGATAATTCCGATATAAACAATAAAGACTTTAACAAAAACTGAGGAAAAGAGATAAGATAAAATAATGCACCCGAGTGTACCTCAAGCGAGAGATACTCCTCATGATGCTAAGAAATTCAGTGTTTTAACCAACTGGTGCGGCAGTCAATATAACTATAATTACTATCAAGATTTGTTAATTCGTACACAACACACTAGGGTAACCATAAAGGTAAGGTTTCCATTATGGTTAAGTAAGATACAATTGCGTATATTTTAGGGAAGAAATACCCAATCTGTATGTACGGATGAGCATTTCATAGAATTTTGTCAAAATTTGTTTTACAAATTGAAGCTAATATTTTCCGAGTATTATAGTTCTAAATTTATGATGTATGTTGGTATAGTTGAAATATAAATCTGAAGTGAAGTTTTACCGATTGAATTTGACTGGGCGAAAGAAAAAATCTCGTAGATTTTAAGACAAACTGTTTAGTAGTATATGTGACGCAATAGTATGGGAAGGTTGAGGAATGTGGTGATTTTGTAGCAGTGGTCGCATCTTGGTATTTGTTATATTTGGCTCAAGGGGATGAATGGACTATGATTGGTGGAGGAAAGGAGCGCATGACTCGAAAGTCTAAGGTAAGCGGGGAAAAAAAAAAAAAAAAAAAAAAAAAAACTTTTTGCATATCCAGCAGGATCGAGAGAGTGAATAGTTTAAAACTATGGTGATGGCGAGTTCTATTGCCGGTGAGTCTTATGCGTAGAATGTGAAGCTGCAAAAGACAAGGACGCATCTGCTTCGGGATCCAATAGTTAAAGTGTGAATGCTTTATTATTATTATTATTATTATTATTATTATTATTATTATTATTATTATTATTATTATTATTTTCTGTAAAGTCGTCTTCTGTTGGACGAAACTACTCATTGTTGAACAATAGTGAGCAGGTTTGTTTTCAAGTTGTTGCCTGTTCGGTTATTTTCCGTTGAGAGAGAGAGAGAGAGAGAGAGAGAGAGAGAGAGAGAGAGAGAGGAGAGAGAGAGAGGAGAGAGAGAAGAGAGCGCATTTATGTATATTCCTCGGAACTATGAAAACAAAATTCGTGAAAGTCCCAGAAATATCTTATATATTTCAGAACTTTTAATACATGTGACTTGTTTACAATACCGGAAAATATTTCCAGGGAAGAGAAATTACACAGTGATGTAGATAAAGAAATTGGAGTATTAAATAGAATAAAAACGAATAAAAATATTTTACCCATTAATCAACTATGGGGTTATAAATTGAACTCATCCTATAAAACAGGATGATTGTTTTATATTTTTATAATGTAGGGATTTTATTTGGTCGAAGTACTTTACAACGCGGTTTCTCACGAATTACTTATACGTATGTAAAGCAGACATTCGGTTCAATAGGTTTGCTGATCATAGTTATATGAAGGGATATTGGTAGTTTGTTAAAATATTGACTGAAATTTGAGTTCTTCGAAGTATTTGACATGTAGGAACTAACGGGGTGGTCATCTAAAAGTCATTGCATAGTTCGGTCCCGGAGAAAACAAGAAAGTATAAGGTTGTTGAAATGGGGATATTTTGTTACGTTGGCAATACAGATAAAAGAATGTGTTTTTATTTTGTAAGCCAGAGAACATAATCGTGAAATATTCTTTTTTCGGTAGGATACTCACGAAGTTATGTATATAAATTACATAAGAAGTCACTTTCTCTGTCTCCTTCTCAGTCTTTATAAACTTTTTAAGGGCCGATTGTCTGATTATAACTCTTCATTCGCTTTCTTATTCTGTATTTGGTATATAACCAGAAGTACTTTTCTCATGCGATTTCAATAGGAATGGCAATCCAGCTGCCCCCTTTTACAAAGGATTTAAGGGTATAATTAAATGTTTTTAAAAGTACATTATATTCCTTGTATGGCGCTCTTGTTAGAAAGAGACTTATAAATATTACTGAAATTATGTCAAAAGAGAGAAATAAGTTGACTAAGATACATGAGGATAAAACTGTAAAGTAATCTATCAATACAAAGTCGTCTCATCTTCAGTGTAAATAGATTATGGTGTGCAAGTGCTTAGTGGTATCTATGTAAACTGAAAAAAAAAAAGAATGACAACATATAAATGAGAAATTCTTTTAAGGATTTCATTGTTGATATGAATATGTTTATCGTAAATATTTACTCTTTTGACAACAATTCAAAAAAATAAAACAATTTTTTGAGCACTCGTTTAATTCAAATTTATTAATCTGTTATAAGGCTGCTTAACGAAATAGCTGTATACAACCTAAAGCTTGCCACAATATCTTTTTTATATGAATGAATAACTTGGTAACATGTGCATTTAACTGACACATGACTCTACAAGTACTGTCCCATTACTTCATAAAAAGAGATATCCATGATGGCAAAAGTAGGATCTATGAGATGATAGTAGAGGGATATAGTTATAGTGTTTAATATGTTTCATGTAATAACGTTTAATCCTACTAAGTTGGATATTTTAATCTGATTAGCTGAAAGTAGTAATGTGGTGATAGATCATGGAAAAGAATTGTCAGTATTAAAGTAATAATCTTATAGTATCCTTTGAAATATTATTATTATTATTATTATTATTATTATTATTATTATTATTATTATTATTATTATTATTATTATTATTATTATTCTTCTTATTATTATTATCATTATTATTATTACCTAAAATGTACTAATATTCACTCGGAAATCATCCCTTATATAGATTCAACGCAAGGGAGATGAAATAAATGAAAAATGCTTAAAGGACAAAGGAAATAGTAGTCAACTAACAGAAAAATAATAATTCCATGTCCAAAGAAATCAATGTCTATTTTTCCAAACAACGATGACAGACACATTAATATAACTAGTGGAATGATTACAGCTCTCTATTTGCATGACAAGCTATTTCCGTATGCTTGCATTCAGTACCTTTAATGACAAACATTGCCATTCCTTTTTCTATAAAACAATATGTATGACTCTTTCAAAATTTTAGGTGTGATTCTCGACAGTAAATTTACTTTTGAGAAACATATAAGGTCTGTGTCTTCTTCAATTTCACAAAAAATAGGCTTATTGAGAAAGTCTTTCAAGATTTTCGGTGATCAATCTATTTTGAAGAAGTGTTTTAATTCTTTCATTCTACCTTGTTTTGAGTATTGTTCTCCTGTCTGGTCTTCAGCTGCTGATTCTGATCTTAATTTGTTGGACAGAAACTTACGATCTATTAAATTTCTCATTCCTGATCTATATATTAATCTCTGGCACCGTCGTTCAATTAGTTCATTATGTATGTTGCATAAGATTTTTCACAACTCTGACCATCCTTTACATTCAGATCTCCCTGGACAATTCTATCCTGTTCGTAATACTAGGCAGGCGGTTAATTCTAATAGCCAGGCCTTCTCCATCACGAGGCTCAATACTACGCAGTACTCAAGAAGTTTTATTCCAGCTGTGACCAAGTTGTGGAATGATCTTCCTAATCGGGTGGTTGAATCAGTAGAACTTCAAAAGTTCAAAGTTGGAGCAAATGCTTTTTTGTTGAACAGGCGGACATAGTCTTTTTATAGTTTATTTATGACATATATGTTTTTGATGTTGTTGATAGTTTATTATATGACATGTCTGTTTTGACGTTGTTTCTTATTTTAGAATGATTTATTGTTAATTGGTTCTCTTCATTTATTTATTTCTTTATTTCCTTTCCTCACTGGGCTATTTTTCCCTGTTGGAGCCCCTGGGCTTATAGCATCTTGCTTTTCCAACTAGGGTTGTAGCTTGGATAGTAATAATATATATATATATATATATATATATATATATATATATATATATATATATATATATATATATATAGATATACAGTATATACATATAAATAGACATATATATATATATATATATATATATATATATATATATATATATATATATATATATATATATTATGTATATAATATATATATATATATATACATATATTATATATATATATATATATATATATATATATATATATATATATATATATATATATATATATATATATATATATATATATATATATATATATATATATATATATATATATATATATATATATATATATATATAGATAGATAGATAGATAGATAGATAGATAGATAGATAGATAGATAGATAGATATAGATATAACGTCTTATAAAATGTAAATATATCGCACATGTAGTGTTCTTTTGTATTTAAGTAGAATAATTGTTCGAGTTTTAGAAACCTGAACGCTCTAATTTCAAGCTTGTTTGACAAATACATATGAACATAATTGTGATAAGAAGGCGTTATTTTGACATATATCCCTATGTACTTTCCTGACCAAATCATCTCTATAAAATAAGGAGATTCATATTTAGAATTTAACATTAATATATATTTGTGTACATTCATTGCTAGAACCTTTAGGTCGGAGATACTTGTACCTCCCATGGATGATGACATCTTGCCAAGTAGGTCGTTCCCGGATTGTATAATGCTATTTTAAAGTGCCATTACCATAAGGGAGAAAACATGATGCCATTCTCGGTATGAGAATATAAAGTATTTTTCTTACAATATAACTCTTGTTGAAGCTTTAGGAGGCTTCACCTGAAGAAGCTTACAGCCTGGCCTTAGAATGGAAGTCTTGCGCCCTTAAAGGATGATTCGAGATTGTAAAAGTGCTTGCGCTCTAGTTGAGACAAAAAAAAAAAAAGCCATTGCTGTTTATTTATATTTCCTTGTGATTTTTCTTAAGTAGCAATTCAGCCATTGGCGTTATTTTTTCAAATATAATGGCCCCATATTAGGAACAAAATAAAAAGGTATTTCATAAAGACAACGCCCTTTTCACTTGAAATATTAAGAGCTATTTAAATTTGGAGAATCCATTGAATTGTGGTGCAAAGGGCATTTGAATCACGACGTCAGGTGTTTATAAAATATTCTCGGAAAAGTCCTTTCAATTGGTTAATATGTCATATAATAATCAAGTTTCATATAAAATGGAAGAAAATGGTATTTAATGTGGAAATCGACTTAACACTATTTATTTTCCAAACTGGTGTATGAAAAAGAGTAAAAAATGCATTACAATACTTCAGTTGTTGTCAATTCTTAGAGAGGTTACCAACAAGATATGATAGGTTCAGCACACGCAACCCTCTTTATCATGCAGATACTGATCATATCAGAAATATAAGCTACAATGGGAACCTTGATGCCCTATAACCTCTGTGAAGGAAGTTAGGATTGAAGTAATACATGTATGTGCTTTTGCGAGTTGTGTAGTGTGTTTATGTATATAACAAACACACACACACACACACACACACACACACACACACATATATATATATATATATATATATATATATATATATATATATATATATATATATATATATATATATATATATATATATATATATACATACATATTTCAATTACATGGTGAAAAAAGAATAGTTGAAGTAAATTATATTACCATCAGTAACAACTTTCAAATAGATGGAGTAGGAGTCACATTTAAATTATAAAATTACTCTAATATCAGCATGTTTAACTTAAAAACATTCCATTCAAGTTGGAATTTTTTAATTCCAATGATTCAACTGCCTGAATAAGAAGATCCCACAATTTGGTCATGGCCATAGGTGAAATAAAACTTTAACAATATTCCTTAGCATTGAGACTTACGATGAAGGCACGACTGCTAGAATTAACAGCATATATAAATTGGTATTAAATGGAAGGTGGTACTGGCTGGGATGATATGAACGTTGTGGATGGTCAACTTTATGAAAAATCGCTAGTAATATTCATAAACAACTAATTGAACTACGATCTTGAATAAGAAAATTAGTGCACAGTAATTTCTTGTCTAACAAATCAAAATTATATGAACTAGATAAATTATGGTTGAATGTGATATTTAGAACAGTTCCAGAAAATATATTGAGCACTGAATTTCTTTAAAATATTTTCTTAATAGGCCATTTTTTACAATTGAATAAAAAACTAACCGAATATGTTTCTCAAAATCACATTTACTATCAAGAATCATACCTACAACTCTAAAACAAGCATACTGAGATAAAAATAAATATTATCAACATTTTTTGGATGTTGGTGAGCCTCTGTTCTCGACCTACTTACAATCACACTTTGAGTTTTGTCATGATTCAACTTTATGCCCCATGATTTACAATATACACTAATTTTAGATAGAACTCTATTAGGGGATAGAATTTTATCAAAAAAGAGTAGCATCATCTGCGTCTTCAAGAGACTCGTTTTTCTATTCAAAATCACATATCATGTGTATATATTATGAAAAGTAATGGAACAAGAATAGAACTCCGAGGAGCACCATATATCACATTCCTACACACCGTAATGGTATCCACGAACAACTCTTTGTAATATGTTACTGAACAATTCACCTACTCTCAATTGTTTGAGTTACAAAACAAGGGCCACAGGATAAATACAGTCAAAGAAAGAAATAAAATCACGTCTAATCATACGAACTTCGTAACCACTATAAAGTTTTCTGGAGAGGTGTTTAGCATAGTCTCTCTCTCTCTCTCTCTCTCTCTCTCTCTCTCTCTCTCTCTCTCTCTCTCTCTCTCTCTCTCTCTCTCTCTCTCTCTTGCTGACTCTAATAAGGTGAAAGAAGAATCCTGCCTTTCTCCCTCCCTACTTTGTATATTTTTCAACTCAATTTATTCTATTAAAGAGCATATAAATTTCATCATAGGCTGCATTTGGGAACAGAGGGAACGGCATTCTCATCCGAAAGGAATTTGCGTACGTATCTTATCTGCAATGGACGAGGCGGAAGAACTCCGTTCCAACCGATTCAGAACAAACGACCTAATATCGCTGCATCATTTCCCAGAGAGAGAAAGAGGCCCCAGACACTTATCAGCAATTCGTTCCGAAAATGCATAAACAATGGGTCCCCTTTTTTCTCCTTGAGTTACATGCGTTCGCCATTTTCAGAATTTGGGCTAAAAGCACTCGAGATTCGCAAGAAAAGAAACCAAAGGATTCTTTTAGCTTTGTCTTGATAGAAATTTCAGCAAACTTTATCACTGACTTTAGGAGGGATTAACGAACTTTTACAATTTGGAGTATTATGTATTCGATATTCCTTTTTTTTTATCGTCAACTTTAATATATATATATATATATATATATATATATATATATATATACATATATATATATATATATATATATATATATATATATATTATATATATATATATACATATATATATATATATATTTATATATATATATATATATATATATATATATATTATATATATATATATAATATATATATATATATATATATACATATATAAATATATATATATATATATATATATATATATATATATATATATATATATATATATATATATATATATATATATATATACGTATATATATATATATATATATATATATATATATATATATATATATATATATATATATATATATATATATATGTATATACATATATATATATACAGTATATATATACATATATATATATATATATATATATATATATATATATATATATATATATATATATATATATATATATATATATATATATATATATATATATTATTTGTATAAGTTTGAAGTTTATTACGCTATTGGATTTTTTTTTTTTGAAGAAAGGGATAGGCTAAGTGTCATGGGTTATTTGAATATTTAAATGAAATGCTTATCATCAGAGAGAGAGAGAGAGAGAGAGAGAGAGAGAGAGAGAGAGAGAGAGAGAGAGAGAGAGAGAGAGAGAGAGAGAGAGAGCGAGAGAGAGAGAGAGAGAGAGAGAGAGAGAGAGAGAGAGAGAGAGAGAGAGAGAGAGAGATATTTATTACATAGTACCACCTAAATTGCCAGCATTAACAATATATGGCCTCTTGAGACTACAGAGGATTAACTTCCAAATGTCTGGAAAAAATATTGAGTTAGAAGCTTAGTGTAAGGTTTGGTCAGCATCAGCAGCTGCTAAATTCAGGATATTTCTATCCAACGATCAATCAAACACAAGAGATTTGTCATTAGATTAAATACTAAAGTTTAACTGACTCGTACATAGACACTAAATAAGAACTGTATTTTATATAGTGTATTGCCTATTAGACTGAATATGTAATCTAAACGAGAAAGGGGAAATATATTTCAGTAAACTATGCATGATTCAAATTTGATGTGTTGAATGATTGAAGTTAGGGGTTGGGGTGGTGGCAAGTTAAGAGTAGAAGGGATTTGTTAATACTTAATGAAAGTTGTTTGAAAATTATTTGTTGATGCAAATACACTGGTAAAAAACGGTGCTGCCCATTAGATTGAGATCTTTCTTTGGCCAACCCGGGTAAAAAAAGGACGTCTGGTTTGGTTTATTGATCCGAGGAGTATGTCTACGAACTGAGTTTCCATTTTATAAGACAAAATGTGATGAAAAGTTTTTAAATATTAAAGGGGCATGATTCTAAAAAAACATGATAGATTGCACAACTTTTTGCTGAAGGCTAGCTCAGGGTGAATGATGATGGTTGGTGGAAGGAAATGCATAGTAGATAAAACTTATGAACCAGCGACGAGCTTGATCTTCTCTTCGAAACTTTTACTACATCAAATATGGACAGAAAATTATTAAAGGAATTCTCAACGTTGGGTATATGATCAGAGGAAGCAGTAAGGTTAAAGATGCTTTGGAGAGAAGAAAAGTTGACAATTTGTGTCCACAAGCGACTATCTATATTTTTACCTATTTATCTATCTATCTATCTATCTATCTATCTATCTATCTATCTATCTATCTATCTATATATATATATATATATATATATATATATATATATATATATATATATATATATATATATATATATATATATAAATATATCTATATATATACATATATATATAAATATATATACATATATATATGTATATATATATATATATATATATATATATATATATATATATATATATATATATATATATATACAGTACATATATATATATATATAAATATATATATATATATATATATATATATATATATATATATATATATATATATATATATGTATGTATATATATATATATATATATATATATATATATATATATATATATATATATATATATATATACATACATATATATATATATATATATATATATATATATATATATATATATATATATATATATATATATATATATATATATATATATATATATATATTACAGTATATATATATATATATATATATATATATATATATATATATATATATATATATATATATATATATATATATATATACATATATATATATATATATATATATATATATATATATATATATATATATATATATATATATATATATATATATATATATATATATATATATATATATATATATATATATATATATATATATATGTGTGTGTATATATATATATACAGTATATATATATATATATATATATATATATATATATATATATATATATATATATATATATATATATATATATATATATATATATAAATTATATATATAAATTATATATATATATATATATATATATATATATATATATATATATATATATATATATATATATATATATATATATATATATATATATATATATATCCAAATAAGCCATATATATTTTTGATACGTTAATGTCTGGATTCTCTTAAAGACCTCGGGATCAGAGCCCCAGGCGAAATCACACAAAGACAAGAGCTTGGGTCCGGCCGGGAATCGAACCCTGGTCGGCAAGCTTGTATAGACAGTGACTAAGCCACTTGGCCACGAAGAAAGATAAAAGTCAATGACAATTCTTCTGTATTTATACCTGTCGAATTCAGGTATTTTGTACTTAGAATTGAAATCAACCCATCTTCACCATCGTAGCTAATTGGTAGTTTGTTACTTGGCATTCAATTAATGATAAATTTTGCACATTTTTACGTGTTTTTCATATTCAAATAAGCCATATATATTTTTGATACGTTAATGTCTGGATTCTCTTAACGACCTCGGGATCAGAGCCCCAGGCGAAATCACACAAAGACAAGAGCTTGGCTCCGGCCGGGAATCGAACCCTGGTCGGCAAGCTTGTATAGACAGTGACTAAGCCACTTGGCCACGAAGAAAGATAAAAGTCAATGACAATTCTTCTGTATTTATACCTGTCGAATTCAGGTATTTTGTACTTAGAATTGAAATCAACCCATCTTCACCATCGTAGCTAATTGGTAGTTTGTTACTTGGCATTCAATTAATGATAAATTTTGCACATTTTTACGTGTTTTTCATATTCAAATAAGCCATATATATTTTTGATACGTTAATGTCTGGATTCTCTTAACGACCTCGGGATCAGAGCCCCAGGCGAAATCACACAAAGACAAGAGCTTGGCTCCGGCCGGGAATCGAACCCTGGTCGGCAAGCTTGTATAGACAGTGACTAAGCCACTTGGCCACGAAGAAAGATAAAAGTCAATGACAATTCTTCTGTATTTATACCTGTCGAATTCAGGTATTTTGTACTTAGAATTGAAATCAACCCATCTTCACCATCGTAGCTAATTGGTAGTTTGTTACTTGGCATTCAATTAATGATAAATTTTGCACATTTTTACGTGTTTTTCATATTCAAATAAGCCATATATATTTTTGATACGTTGATGTCTGGATTCTCTTAACGACCTCGGGATCAGAGCCCCAGGCGAAATCACACAAAAACAAGAGCTTGGCTCCGGCCGGGAATCGAACCCTGGTCGGCAAGCTTGTATAGACAGTGACTAAGCCACTTGGCCACGAAGAAAGATAAAAGTCAATGACAATTCTTCTGTATTTATACCTGTCGAATTCAGGTATTTTGTACTTAGAATTGAAATCAACCCATCTTCACCATCGTAGCTAATTGGTAGTTTGTTACTTGGCATTCAATTAATGATAAATTTTGCACATTTTTACGTGTTTTTCATATTCAAATAAGCCATATATATTTTTGATACGTTAATGTCTGGATTCTCTTAACGACCTCGGGATCAGAGCCCCAGGCGAAATCACACAAAGACAAGAGCTTGGCTCCGGCCGGGAATCGAACCCTGGTCGGCAAGCTTGTATAGACAGTGACTAAGCCACTTGGCCACGAAGAAAGATAAAAGTCAATGACAATTCTTCTGTATTTATACCTGTCGAATTCAGGTATTTTGTACTTAGAATTGAAATCAACCCATCTTCACCATCGTAGCTAATTGGTAGTTTGTTACTTGGCATTCAATTAATGATAAATTTTGCACATTTTTACGTGTTTTTCATATTCAAATAAGCCATATATATTTTTGATACGTTAATGTCTGGATTCTCTTAACGACCTCGGGATCAGAGCCCCAGGCGAAATCACACAAAGACAAGAGCTTGAATGCCAAGTAACAAACTACCAATTAGCTACGATGGTGAAGATGGGTTGATTTCAATTCTAAGTACAAAATACCTGAATTCGACAGGTATAAATACAGAAGAATTGTCATTGACTTTTATCTTTCTTCGTGGCCAAGTGGCTTAGTCACTGTCTATACAAGCTTGCCGACCAGGGTTCGATTCCCGGCCGGAGCCAAGCTCTTGTCTTTGTGTGATTTCGCCTGGGGCTCTGATCCTGAGGTCGTTAAGAGAATCCAGACATTAACGTATCATAAATATATATGGCTTATTTGAATATGAAAAACACGTAAAATGTGCAAAATTTATCATTAATTGAATGCCAAGTAACAAACTACCAATTAGCTACGATGGTGAAGATGGGTTGATTTCAATTCTAAGTACAAAATACCTGAATTCGACAGGTATAAATACAGAAGAATTGTCATTGACTTTTATCTTTCTTCGTGGCCAAGTGGCTTAGTCACTGTCTATACAAGCTTGCCGACCAGGGTTCGATTCCCGGCCGGAGCCAAGCTCTTGTCTTTGTGTGATTTCGCCTGGGGCTCTGATCCCGAGGTCGTTAAGAGAATCCAGACATTAACGTATCAAAAATATATATGGCTTATTTGAATATGAAAAACACGTAAAAATGTGCAAAATTTATCATTAATTGAATGCCAAGTAACAAACTACCAATTAGCTACGATGGTGAAGATGGGTTGATTTCAATTCTAAGTACAAAATACCTGAATTCGACAGGTATAAATACAGAAGAATTGTCATTGACTTTTATCTTTCTTCGTGGCCAAGTGGCTTAGTCACTGTCTATACAAGCTTGCCGACCAGGGTTCGATTCCCGGCCGGAGCCAAGCTCTTGTCTTTGTGTGATTTCGCCTGGGGCTCTGATCCCGAGGTCGTTAAGAGAATCCAGACATTAACGTATCAAAAATATATATGGCTTATTTGAATATGAAAAACACGTAAAAATGTGCAAAATTTATCATTAATTGAATGCCAAGTAACAAACTACCAATTAGCTACGATGGTGAAGATGGGTTGATTTCAATTCTAAGTACAAAATACCTGAATTCGACAGGTATAAATACAGAAGAATTGTCATTGACTTTTATCTTTCTTCGTGGCCAAGTGGCTTAGTCACTGTCTATACAAGCTTGCCGACCAGGGTTCGATTCCCGGCCGGAGCCAAGCTCTTGTCTTTGTGTGATTTCGCCTGGGGCTCTGATCCCGAGGTCGTTAAGAGAATCCAGACATTAACGTATCAAAAATATATATGGCTTATTTGAATATGAAAAACACGTAAAAATGTGCAAAATTTATCATTAATTGAATGCCAAGTAACAAACTACCAATTAGCTACGATGGTGAAGATGGGTTGATTTCAATTCTAAGTACAAAATACCTGAATTCGACAGGTATAAATACAGAAGAATTGTCATTGACTTTTATCTTTCTTCGTGGCCAAGTGGCTTAGTCACTGTCTATACAAGCTTGCCGACCAGGGTTCGATTCCCGGCCGGAGCCAAGCTCTTGTCTTTGTGTGATTTCGCCTGGGGCTCTGATCCCGAGGTCGTTAAGAGAATCCAGACATTAACGTATCAAAAATATATATGGCTTATTTGAATATGAAAAACACGTAAAAATGTGCAAAATTTATCATTAATTGAATGCCAAGTAACAAACTACCAATTAGCTACGATGGTGAAGATGGGTTGATTTCAATTCTAAGTACAAAATACCTGAATTCGACAGGTATAAATACAGAAGAATTGTCATTGACTTTTATCTTTCTTCGTGGCCAAGTGGCTTAGTCACTGTCTATACAAGCTTGCCGACCAGGGTTCGATTCCCGGCCGGAGCCAAGCTCTTGTCTTTGTGTGATTTCGCCTGGGGCTCTGATCCCGAGGTCGTTAAGAGAATCCAGACATTAACGTATCAAAAATATATATGGCTTATTTGAATATGAAAAACACGTAAAAATGTGCAAAATTTATCATTAATTGAATGCCAAGTAACAAACTACCAATTAGCTACGATGGTGAAGATGGGTTGATTTCAATTCTAAGTACAAAATACCTGAATTCGACAGGTATAAATACAGAAGAATTGTCATTGACTTTTATCTTTCTTCGTGGCCAAGTGGCTTGGTCACTGTCTATACAAGCTTGCCGACCAGGGTTCGATTCCCGGCCGGAGCCAAGCTCTTGTCTTTGTGTGATTTCGCCTGGGGCTCTGATCCCGAGGTCGTTAAGAGAATCCAGACATTAACGTATCAAAAATATATATGGCTTATTTGAATATGAAAAACACGTAAAAATGTGCAAAATTTATCATTAATTGAATGCCAAGTAACAAACTACCAATTAGCTACGATGGTGAAGATGGGTTGATTTCAATTCTAAGTACAAAATACCTGAATTCGACAGGTATAAATACAGAAGAATTGTCATTGACTTTTATCTTTCTTCGTGGCCAAGTGGCTTAGTCACTGTCTATACAAGCTTGCCGACCAGGGTTCGATTCCCGGCCGGAGCCAAGCTCTTGTCTTTTTGTGATTTCGCCTGGGGCTCTGATCCCGAGGTCGTTAAGAGAATCCAGACATTAACGTATCAAAAATATATATGGCTTATTTGAATATGAAAAACACGTAAAAATGTGCAAAATTTATCATTAATTGAATGCCAAGTAACAAACTACCAATTAGCTACGATGGTGAAGATGGGTTGATTTCAATTCTAAGTACAAAATACCTGAATTCGACAGGTATAAATACAGAAGAATTGTCATTGACTTTTATCTTTCTTCGTGGCCAAGTGGCTTAGTCACTGTCTATACAAGCTTGCCGACCAGGGTTCGATTCCCGGCCGGAGCCAAGCTCTTGTCTTTGTGTGATTTCGCCTGGGGCTCTGATCCCGAGGTCGTTAAGAGAATCCAGACATTAACGTATCAAAAATATATATGGCTTATTTGAATATGAAAAACACGTAAAAATGTGCAAAATTTATCATTAATTGAATGCCAAGTAACAAACTACCAATTAGCTACGATGGTGAAGATGGGTTGATTTCAATTCTAAGTACAAAATACCTGAATTCGACAGGTATAAATACAGAAGAATTGTCATTGACTTTTATCTTTCTTCGTGGCCAAGTGGCTTAGTCACTGTCTATACAAGCTTGCCGACCAGGGTTCGATTCCCGGCCGGAGCCAAGCTCTTGTCTTTGTGTGATTTCGCCTGGGGCTCTGATCCCGAGGTCGTTAAGAGAATCCAGACATTAACGTATCATAAATATATATGGCTTATTTGAATATGAAAAACACGTAAAAATGTGCAAAATTTATCATTAATTGAATGCCAAGTAACAAACTACCAATTAGCTACGATGGTGAAGATGGGTTGATTTCAATTCTAAGTACAAAATACCTGAATTCGACAGGTATAAATACAGAAGAATTGTCATTGACTTTTATCTTTCTTCGTGGCCAAGTGGCTTAGTCACTGTCTATACAAGCTTGCCGACCAGGGTTCGATTCCCGGCCGGAGCCAAGCTCTTGTCTTTGTGTGATTTCGCCTGGGGCTCTGATCCCGAGGTCGTTAAGAGAATCCAGACATTAACGTATCAAAAATATATATGGCTTATTTGAATATGAAAAACATGTAAAAATGTGCAAAATTTATCATTAATTGAATGCCAAGTAACAAACTACCAATTAGCTACGATGGTGAAGATGGGTTGATTTCAATTCTAAGTACAAAATACCTGAATTCGACAGGTATAAATACAGAAGAATTGTCATTGACTTTTATCTTTCTTCGTGGCCAAGGGGCTTAGTCACTGTCTATACAAGCTTGCCGACCAGGGTTCGATTCCCGGCCGGAGCCAAGCTCTTGTCTTTGTGTGATTTCGCCTGGGGCTCTGATCCCGAGGTCGTTAAGAGAATCCAGACATTAACGTATCAAAAATATATATGGCTTATTTGAATATGAAAAACACGTAAAAATGTGCAAAATTTATCATATATATATATATATATATATATATATATATATATATATATATATATATATATATATATATATATATATATATATATATATATATATATATATATATATATATATATATATATATATATACTTGTGTTTGCGTGTGTGTGTTGCCATGGTAAAATGACGTCTCTCTTTACTTTCCTTCATTGCAGGATTAGTTGTTTCCCTTTGGCCCAGCATATTTTCAATCGATTCATGCTACCAAAACAATTTTGAGAACTGGATCTAATGATAGGAAGAAGGTCCGACTTTGAGTTTGGCGGACTTTGTAAATATGCTCTTGTATTCTCCTTCTTTCTTAAATTTCGTTTTAAAGATCTTCATCGCCATTACTTCAATTGAATAAAAGAAAACACTTGAGATTCGCATTGAATTAGACCTTTCCTTATCTAATTCTCAAATTTTTTGCTTGGGAGAATTACATGATGCTACGTCGATGATAGAACGAAATGAAATTTATCCAGTGACATCACTAGATATTAACGTATATCAAAGATATGTAATTTAATTATGCACATTTTGGCAAATGGACATTTTTTTACTTTTTCGTGACCCTGGCCTTTTCTTTTGACCCAGTCACTCCCGAAAACTAATCAATTTGTCCTTCCATCATTACGAAACATCTTACCAAATTCTATGAGATTCTGTCAAATAGATTTTGAGGTATGGGAGTTATAAAAACAAAAGGCAAGAGACAGATACAAAAATAAATACATAACAATGAAAACATAACCTTCGCAACGATGGTGGTAAGATATTGAGATCAAGTTAATAGTAATGATCTTGCCACCAGTCGGTGGAAAGGGGACTTAATTATCTTTGTTGGGGCATCCTATCTTGTTAGCCACAATGCATGAGCTAAAAAATCATCAGATAAATGCTACAAAGTGTTTATGAAATTAGAAGTCCTATCAGGGTCACCAATAGCTAGGATGAAATATCTACTAATTAAGATTTGTCTCGCCTTGCATTATTATCCGCAAATTTCGGGTTTTCTATCCGGAATTCAATATATCCAATTATTCCATTCATATATGTTCGCAAAAAAATATAGGGTTTTTTTTATCTATTTCCCACTAATAGATTGATTCTTACAAATTTGGTGTAATTTTCTTCGTAGGATAGATGATATTCGAAAGAAAATCCTTTGACCACCTGTACACAATATGGAT
>NC_090737.1:91149993-91157493 GCF_036898095.1 Palaemon carinicauda | reverse complement strand
CAATTTATATGGAAATGAAATATATGAAAATTATATGGAAATGTGTACCAGATATACATAAATCAATACTAATTATAATATAAATATTCAAAACTAACTTTGTGTATAAGAATCCGTGTCAACACCCTTATATATTTAAAACCACATAAAAGTGGTGTTTGTAAACAAATACCAGAATAACACAATTTGCCTGAATTCTATTAGGCAAAGTATGTAATAAGAACTGCTAAATATCAGTCATTTCGCGTAATGCCTGGAAAATTTAGGCATTTCGCGAAATCCCCAAGTGAATCGGTCATTTCACGAAATGCCTAAAATTTTTAGGCATTTCGTGAAATGCCTGGTTACACAGTTTGCCTGTAACATATATATGTATGTATATATAGATGTATATATGTACGTATATATATTTATATATACATATATGTGAATATATATATATATATATATATATATATATATATATATATATATATATATATATATATATATATATATAAATATATATATATATATATATATATATATATATATATATATATATATATATATATATATATATATATATATATATATATATATATATATATATATATGTTTATATAAATATATATACGTACATATATACATCTATATATACATACATACATATATATATATATATATATATATATATATATATATATATATATATATATATATATATATATATATATATATATATATATATATGTTAGTCCTTTTTCATAGTTTATGGTTAGTTACACAGAGAGAATGCTAATTTCTTTTTAGATTTCATGTCAAATAAATGTTAACGTCATATTTTTTCTCTGACAAAGGAAATTTTTTATAAATAAATATCCTTAGGGTTATTAAATGTTATCCTAAATATTTTTGGTCTGACTTACTTTGAAAGGTCGTATGTTGAATTATCTCTCATACATTTCTTCTGTTCTTATTCTTCTTAAAGAATGTAATCACTTATCGCTGAAATAAAAATAGCCTTTGCAATATGATCTATATGTTTCTTTTATCGATGTTCATTCTCCTAAAGGTTTTAATCCGTCTCCCTCTGTTTGCTTATTTCCTCTTTTTTTCTTGGCTTTGTCCTCTCAGTCTATCACAGTTTATCTGTAGACGTTTAACTCTATTTTTTTTACCTGTCTATAAATATTTGCCTCACAGCTATCATATTACGTTCAAGCCAACTTGACTAATACAGTTTATGTTTTTATTTTGAGTGTACGTTCTGCTTGTATGTTTTTACTTAATGTATGTTAGCGCAAGTGAGTTATGGCTGATGTAAACCATTATTATATTTGAAGAAATGTTTTTTTGTGACCAAGGATAAAATAGAATAACGTGACTCACTCTTTTTCTTTATTAACAATAAGATAAAGATAATGTTGCTCAAGAGTATCGTTCTCGAGAAAAAATAATTTCCCAATATTCGGGAAAGCATCGGTCGCTCTGCTTTTCAATCTCCATTTTGTATATCTTCTGCTGCATGATTATTTGAAAGAAATTTGAAAGTGAAATAATGAAACAAGAGTGGAAAACAGTGAAAATTGTATATGGTGTGCTCTTTGTAAAAAAACCTTTAACACTGCAGAGAAGAGTCCAACTAACGGTGAATAAGAGAATTTATGTCAGCGATTAAATATCGAAAAGGTTTCACTTTTTTTTGGAATTTGATTATCAGTAATTCTTTCTTTATTCAGATGCAGAATTTACTCAGGGTGTTTCATCTGTCACTCTTTCTATCATTTTTTTGCGAAAAAGATTTAGTTGATAGCTTTGTGAGAGAGAGAGAGAGAGAGAGAGAGAGAGAGAGAGAGAGAGAGAGAGAGAGAGAGAGAGAGAGAGAGAGAGAGAGAGAAAAGTTAGGATAAAGTCATGCAGAAGAATATAAATTTGGAAAAGTGAGCGTCACTTTGCAAAAGAATCCAATTATTGAAGAATGAAAGACGTCATCTGCAGTTTAGATTCAATCAATGAACGCTGATATATATTTCAGGTGATGAAACGTCATAGAAAAAGATTAAAAGGGAGATCTGAATACAAACGAATAACAAAAGAAGATTAAGATTAAGGATTGGAAATCATATTGAGATATGAGAAGATAGGGAGATTGGATCAAACACCTTAAGGGGGATTTGAAAGAAAGATACACATATACGGATGATATAGTTAGAGATGGAACATGATAGAAAATGATGAAATTAACCAAGATAGGAAGAGTGAGGAAAAGCTGTCAGAATGAAGGGAACAAAAATAAAAGAAAAATCTATAGCATTGAGCTACGTTATTGAGAGATATACAAATGAGATCAAATGGCTAGGGCAATATTGAATGGCAGATGGACATATATTTTATTAAAAAAATCAAAGGTAAAAATTGGCCACAATAAAATTCCAGTCAATCTGAATGGAACAGTTGTAATATATGTAAGCATATAAAATAGCAAACAAATCAATCTAATGAGTTTATTTGCCTATTTCAATTCTTTGATCATCAAGTTTTCTTGTGGAGTGTTTAGCATAGCCAGTCTCTCTCTCTCTCTCTCTCTCTCTCTCTCTCTCTCTCTCTCTCTCTCTCTCTCCTCTCTCTCTCTCTCTCTTTCTCTCTCTCTCTCTCTCTCTCTCTCTCTCTCTCTCTCTCTCTCTCTCTCTCTCTCTCTCTCTCTCTCTCTCTCTCTGACTCTAATAATGTGAAAGAAGAATCCAGCCTTTCTCCCTCCCTACTATGAATATTTTTTTCAACTTAATTTATTCTATTAAAGAGCATATACATTTCATCAGAGGATGTATTTGAGAACGGAGGCAACGGCATTCTCACCCGAAGGAAATTTGCATACGTATCTTATCTGCATTGGACGAGGCGAAAGAACTCCGTTGCAACCATTTCAGAACAAACGACTTAATATCGCTGCATCATTTCCCAAAGAGAGAAAGAGTCCCCCAGACACTTATCAGCAAGTCGTTCCGAAAATGCATAAACAATGGGTTCCCTTTTTTTCCTTGAGTTGCATGCGTTCGCCATTTTCGGAATTTGGACTAAAAGCATTCGAAATTTGCAAGACAAGAAACCAAAGAATTCTTCAGCTTTATCTTGAAAGCAGTTTCAGAAAATTTTATCGCTGACTTTGGGACGAATTAAGTACTTTTTACAAATTAAAGTATCATATCATATTTTCCGATTTCCCTTTATTATTTTTTATGGTACAGTCATAGTTGCATCCTTTTACTGCTAAATCATACATTTGTGTAAGATGGAAGTTTATTACGGTATTGGGATTTTTTTGAAGGATGGGATAGACTAGTGATCATGGGTAACCTGAATATCTAATTGAATTGCTTATCATCAAATGAGAGAGAGAGAGAGAGAGAGAGAGAGAGAGAGAGAGAGAGAGAGAGAGAGAGAGAGAGAGAGAGAGAGGTTGTACGTAGTGCCACGTAGATTAACAGCATTTGTAGAATATGGCCTCTTGTGGCCAAAGAGTGTTAAAATAAAGAAAAAAAAATACTTGAATGATTAATATAATGTTTGGTCGGGATCTGCACGCTGCTAAGTAATAAAACAGTAAATGTCTGGCCAGATTGAATATTGAAAATCAGCCAAGTCGTATCTAGACGTTGAACAAGATTTGTTTTTATATAATTTATTACGCAATAGATTACTATGTAATCTAAGCAAGAAAAATGGAATATTCAAGTAAAATGTGTATGACACAGAGTTGAAATGTTGAATGATTGAAGGTGAAGTGAGTGGCAAGTTGAGAGTAGAAGGGATTTGTTGATGCACAGGAAATGGTAAAAATATCTTAAGATGTTTTTTTGGTTAACTAATGTCAATTTTATACAAGAAAAAGTCATGAACATATCTTCAAGTATTGAAGGGACAAAATTTGATAAAGCGTGGAAGCTTACATATATTTATGTTTGTGGCTAGCTCCGGGTAAATAGTGATGGTTGGTGGCAGGAAATGCATCTGGTGGTAAGTACAAAAACATAAGATCTAAATTCCAGGGCGTATTCTCTTCATGCTATGTTTGAGGTCTTTTCTATGATAAAGAACGAACATGGCTGAAGATCTAAGACCAAACAATTATTGATGGAATTCTAGACCTTGGGAACATGACCAGACAAAGCAATGAGGTTAAAGTTCCTCTAGAGAGAAGAAAATTTGGCAATATATGTCTACAAGGGACCATTATAAGATGGAATAAGACAAAAGAGATTTTCGGTGGCTATAATATATATATATATATATATATATATATATATATATATATATATATATATATATATATATATATATATATATATATATCGGAACCAATCATTGAGGAAGAAGTAGAGCAGGAGTTGTTCTTAAGAAGGAAATAAAGGTGAACAGAAAAAGTTTTTTAGAATAATGAAAATTAAATATTACTCTGCATAAGTACTTGTACATTAGTAGGACCTGAGGGCCAAGGATAGGGCAAGGAGACTTTTGTTAACGCAGGAGAGTGGTCTAAATATTTATCAAGTGTATAGGACGAGGAAAACAAACTAGTAGTCATATAAGAATGAGATAGCCAGGAAGTAAATTTAGAAATAGATGCTAGTAAATAAGTGAAGAGAGCAATTGAAAAATGGAGTAGGTTTAAGTAGTATGACCGGAAAGTATAACCATCCTAAATGTTGAACTTTTTTGAAAAATGAAGTGATTAGTATTTTGTTGGACCTAAAGTGAAACATCTATAGGCAAGAACAACTATGGTACAGATGGAAGAACAACCTACTGGTTCTATTATATAAGAGTAAATGTGATATATAATATCGTCCTACTTGCCGAGAACTAAAGAAAACATTTTCTACAATGAAAATATTTGAAAAATATAGGATAAAGAATAACAAGGAAACTCACCATAAATGAAGTTCAATTTTGTTTAATCTCAGGCATAGGTAAAGTAGTTGCAGTTTTTGCATTAAGAAGTATACAGAAAAGAATAAAGGACTGAACCTAGTTTTCAGTAATTTGTAAAAAAAGAAAAAAAAAGAAAAAAAAAACATATCATCAAATACCAAACCAACAAGTAATGAGATGTATGAGAGAAAAGGATGCTTATTAAAAGTCAAACTGTATTGGATATGTATGTCTAGGAAGCCACATGTATAAGCTCCTTTGAAATTACACTAAAGTGTAAAGTGAGGGTTAGCCTATACAAAGAATCAGTTCATACCACTGACATCTAAAAAATGTAGAATTATTAAAATTATCCTTATTGTTATTGAAATTATAAAGATTATCAAGATCTTCATTATTAAAATAATGATGAAAAATATATTGTTGAAATGATTATCAAAAACGTTAATATTACTGAAATTATTGAAATCTAACATTATCCTTCGACTACACTGTTCACTGATAAATTTTATTTGTTAAACGTAACCAGAGAAGGAAATGAGATGAAGCACAAAAAATGGAGACGTGCATTTGAAGATCAAGTCCTAAAGGTAATCAGAACAAAGACATAATATCCATGGAAGGGCGTAAAAGGTAGACGGGGTACAGGGAAATTGGCGTCAGATGGCATTAATTGGAAGAGGTTCCTAAATATATATATATATATATATATATATATATATATATATATATATATATATATATATATATATATATATATATATATATATATATATATATATATATATATATATATATATATTTATATATATATATATATATATATATATATATATATATATATATATATATATATATATATATATATATATATATATATATATATATATATATATATGTATATATATATATATATATATATATATATATATATATATATATATATATATATATATATATATATACATATATATATTTATATATATATATATATATATATATATATATATATATATATATATATTTATATATATATATATATATATATATATATATATATATATATATATATATATATATATATATATATATATATATATATATATATATATATAATATGAAGATGTTGATTCAGGAATTTAACATAAACTAAAATATTCTTGTCATAAAATAATCAATGCAAAGTTTAGTAGAAAATTCTATTATAATGGAGTTAGACCTACATTGGATCACAGAACTAAGATATGGACGATGATGAGGCCCGAAGATGGAATATCATAGTAGAAGAAAAAACAATGTTTATACGGGCGTTTGGCACGAGAAGAGATATGTTCAGAAATTATTTGATTACAGGAATAATCAAACAACTGAAAACAAATCAAACAGAGAGGATTACAATGGTTTACGCATGCTGTGCACAGATAAGGGGACCATGTTTGTAAAAAAGATCATTATAGAAAGAGAAGGGAAAAGTCAAATTTCCAATAGAAAGATAACACTGCAACTGACCTGGAAAATAAAATATTATGGGAATAATATATGTAGGAGAAATTTTTTTTTCATAGAAAGGAGGGACCTAACATAAAGAAACAGCTCTTTTACCAATAAAGATATTCGCTTAAGAGAGTTATTTTAATCTGACCTTATCAAGGAACGTATCAATATATCTCCCTTCTCACGGAAAATTTTATTTCTATATTTGTAATGCAATGGTTACAATACGACTCATTATCAACCAAATATGAAGTTTTACCCACTTCAGGGGAAAGCTTAAACCTGATTTCTTTTCAAGGGATATGTGTAAAATAGCTGAAAAAGCATATCGACCCTATAGGGAAATTAACAAAATCTGAAAGCGGAGAAGAAGAATTAGGCTAGTTATAGCAAGGATATGGGATGGTGCTGATTTAGAAGAATTAAAAGAATTGGTTAATCCCAACATATAGAAATACAAAAGAGTGGACCCTTTTGAGTTTGTAGAGAGTTTGATATATATATATATATATATATATATATATATATATATATATATATATATATATATATATATATATATATATATATATATATATATATATGTATATATATATATATATATATATATATATATATATATATATATATATATATATATATATATATATATATATATATATATATATATATATATATCGGAGCCAATGATTGAGGAAGAAGTAGAGCAGTAGTTGTTATTAAGAAGGAAATAAAGGTGAACAGAAAAAGTATTTTAGAATATTGAAAATTAAATTCTACTCTGCATAAGTACTTGTACATTAGTAGGACCTGAGAGCCAAGGATAAGGCAAGGAGTCTTTTGTTAACGCAGGAGAGTGGTCTAAATATTTATCAAGTGTATAGGACGAGGAAAACAAACTAGTAGTCATATAAGAATGAGATAGCCAGGAAGTAAATTTAGAAATAGATGCTAGTAAATAAGTGAAGAGAGCAATTGAAAAATGGAGTAGGTTTAAGTAGTATGACCGGAAAGTATAACCATCCTAAATGTTGAACTTTTTTGAAAAATGAAGTGATTAGTATTTTGTTGGACCTAAAGTGAAACATCTATAGG
>NC_090737.1:91127493-91142493 GCF_036898095.1 Palaemon carinicauda | reverse complement strand
CTGTCCCCATCTGGAACGGAATCCTCCCGTTAAGGGAAAGCATAAACCAATGCAACATAGCTTGTATAAAGGAACAATTCTATTAGAATTATCCCAGATAAAGTACATAGAATGAATGCTCAATTATACCAATAAATTGACACAGGTGAAGGAGACGCAAGGTTCTCAAGAACAAGTTTATTGACAAACAATAAATAGAGAGGTTAACAACAATTATATATATATATATATATATATATATATATATATATATATATATATATATATATATATATATATATATATATATATATATATATATATATATATATATATATATAAACAAGAAGAGGATAACCCAAAACTTTAAGCATAAGTATGATAGTACACAGATCTTGTTTATCTGAAAGAAAAACATTATTGCCACTTTTAAGATACCGAGGTATCCAAGTCATAAAAGTCTGTATTACAAATCAATAACATTAGCGTTAGAAACGCTCGTCACACATGTCTGCACTTATGCTAGGTTCACCTTTGGAAATGTAACAGTCTCTGTGGGCAACTCAGTGCCCTCACTTAGTTTTTAGTACCGTATGTAACTACACACTCACCCTGGAATTAATCGTCTCAATTAAAACCACTGTTCCTCGCAGAGTTGAACAGTAGGGTTAACGACGCGACCCACTGCTACCACAGATCTCTTAAGTTCCTCTACTTGCTTCGCATAGTGGTGAAAGAACACTCTGGAAGACTTCCAGCCAGTGTATGAACGGAGATGTTCAAAATCCATACAATTAAAGAAATTTAAGGATGAGGCAACTTTCCTCGGATCGCGATCTGCGGGTGTACTGTCAGGATCCGTTTTGTGAATAAAATATGTGATTTTCGCTCTGAGTTGATTCAAAGATAAATTTGAGTCTGATGTTTCTCCCCTGAATAGTTGACCACCCTTGAAGTCTGAAGTTCTACGAAGATAGACCTTTAGGCATTCTACTGGACATAGAGATGGATCTTCTTTCAGAGGGCAGATTCTCCAGGGACCCCACCTGTTGGAGGGTAACTCATTCTTGGCGAGAAGCGTAGGATCCGGAAACAGGTTCAGTTCTCCCCCATCCAGGAACTGAACACGACCTGCCTCTCTCGAGAGGGCTACAATCTCACTAACCCTGGCCCCGGATGCGAGTGCAAATAGGAAAATAACTTTTTGTGTCAAATCCTTTAACACACATTCTTCATTGCTCAACAGAGAAGCGAAATGAAGAACTTTGTCTAAAGACCATGAAATGGCCTTTGGAGGTGCTGAAGGTCTGAGCCTAGCGCAGGCTTTCGGAACTTTATTAAAGATCTCGTTACCGAGGTCGACCTGGAAGGCATATAGAATGGGTCTTGTCAAAGCAGACTTACACGCCGAAATCGTGTTAACTGCCAACCCTTGTCCATGGAGGTGGATGAAGAAAAATAAGCAGAAGTCTGTCGAGATCTCCTGCGGATTCTTCGCCTTTACAAAGGTCACCCATTTTCTCCAAGATGACTCATATTGCCTTGTAGTGGATTTGCACTTATATTCCTCTAGGAAGTCTATGCTGGCTTTCGAAATCCCGAAACGCTTTCTCACCGCTAGGGAGAGAAAATCATGAGCTGTAGGGTCCGGGTTTTCTGTAATGAAGCGCAGACAGTCGACTTCTGGACTCGCTGGGTCAGAACTGGATCTGGTAGCGGTACAAACTTCAGCCGTAGTTCCAATGCAAGGGGGAACCACACGCTGTTCGGCCTCTTGTGGGCCACTATTGCCGCTACCCCCTTGAAGGATCTCATTTTGTTGAGGACCCTCAACAGAAGGTTGTGAGGAGGGAACAGATAAATCCTGGACCATCTGTTCCAGTCGAGGGACATCGCATCCACTGCTTCTGCTAAGGGGTCCTCGTACGGGTACACGTACAGGGGCAACTTCTTGTTGTCTTTCGTCGCAAAGAGGTCTATCTGCAGTTCTGGGACTTGATTCAGAATGAAGGAGAATGATCCTGCGTCTAAGGACCATTCCGACTCTATCAGTGTGAACCTGGATAGAGCATCCGCTATCACATTGCGGACTCCTTGAAGGTGAACTGCCGACAGGTACCACTTCTTCTTTTCCGCCAATCGGAAGATGGCCAACATCACCTGGTTGAGAGGTGGTGACCTCGATCCTTGTCGATTCAAGCATCTCACAACTACCTCGCTGTCCATCACCAACCTTATGTGGATCGAGTGACGCGGGGAGACTTTCTTTAAGGTAAGGAGCACTGCCATAGCTTCTAGAAAAGTTTCTGTGAAAGGTCTTGAATAGCTTGGACCAGGTCCCTTGGACTTTTTTCCGATGAGATTGACCTCCCCATCCCTCCTTCGTGGCGTCCGAGTGAATCGTTACCGACGGGGGAGGTGGCTGAAGAAGAACCGACTTCTTTAGATGTCTGGCTTGGGACCAAGGCCTGAGAAGAGTACGTAGCCGAAGCGGAACTGGTCTTCTCAGATCTCTTCGCGCGTTTGATGCATAAGTTCTCCAAACTCCGGTTGCATCCTTTAGCTGTGCTCTTAGCACTGGGTCCGTCACCGAAGCAAACTGGAGAGAGCCCAGTACCCTCTCCTGTTCGCGTCTTGATATCCTTTCGGAATCTAGAAGTCTCTTGACAGAACCCGCTATCTCCTTCCTTCTCTTCGCCGGGATGGAGAAACGGTGTGACATTAGGTCCCAGTGGATTCCCAGCCACTAGAACTTTTGAGATGAAAAAAGTCGAGACTTTTTTCTGTTGATCTTGAAGGCTAGATACTCTAGGAACTGGATCACTTGACTAGAAGCTTGCAAGCATTCTGTCTCGGATGCTGCCCACACCAGCCAGTCGTCCAGGTAGGGTACTACCTGAATTCCCTTTAGGCGTAATTGTTTGAGAGCTACGCTCGCAAGCTTCGTGAAAATCCTTGGGGCTATATTTAGTCCGAATGGCATAGCTCTGAAGGCGGATAGTCTTCGTTTCAGCTTGACCCCTAGGTAAGGGGAGAGTCGACGGTTGATTGGAATGTGCCAATAGGTTTCCAAAAAGTCTATGGACACGGAATATGCCCTCTTGGGCAGTAAGGTCCTTATGTGTTGCAGTGTTAGCATCTTGAATTTGCAATTCACTATGAACTTGTTGAGTGGCGACAAGTCCAGAATGACTCTGAGCTTTTCCGAGTCTTTCTTGGGAACACAAAACAGCCTCCCTTGGAATTTGATGGACTTCATCCTTCGGATCACTTTTTTCTCCAACAGTTTTTTAACGTACTCCTCCAGAATGGGGTTGGAGTGTTGGAAAAACCGAGGGCACGGGGGTGGAGTGCTGTACCATCTCCAACCCAGTCTAATCTTGAGTAGGCTGTGGGCCCAGAGATCGAAGGTCCACCGATCCCGAAAATTCTGAAGTCTCCCTCCTACTGGCATCATCTCACTTGGACTGCCGTCCTGAGGTCTTGCCTCCCTGACCGCGATCACCCCCTGAATCCCCTTCCCCTTGAGGGGCGCCTAGACGAGCCTATGGCTGCTCCTCTAGGCTTTGCTTGAAAGGAAGTAGACTGCCCTTCGAACGTTGGGGTGAATGCCGTGGACTGTGTCGACACGGCCTGGGGTACCCACTGAAATGTGGTCGGGGTTTGCGCCAACAACTGGGGCACTGACGGCAATGACAATTGCAGTTGCTGTTGCTGTTTAAGAGGCTTGGCTGGGCGAGACGTCAGCCTAGTCCTCATAGTCTTCCTCTTTGGTTGAGGACCCTCATCCGGGGAAGACTTTCTTTTGTTAGCCAGGCCCCACTTCTGGAGAAGGTTTCTATTCTCCTTGGCTGCCCTATCAACAATTTCTTTGACCAATTCGGTAGGGAAAAGGTCTTTGCCCCAAATGTTGGAGGAGATTAGCTTCCTTGGCTCGTGCCTCACCGTAGCCGAGGTGAACACGAACTCCCTACAAGCTCTCCTCGCCCTGACGCAGCTATAAAGATCCTTCGTCACTGTAGCCAGATGAGTCTTGGCCACTACCATGAACATTTCATGGACCTTGGGATCACTTGCCATCGTCTCAAGAGTAGTCTGAAGAGACATTGAGGCAGCCAGTCTTTCTTTTGTCTCGAGCTCTCTCCTCAAAAGAAAGTCAGACAGCTTAAGGAGGTCCTCGCCGAACTGACGTCCGGCAATATCAGTCTCCAACTTCCCAACTGAGAAGGTAAGATGGACGTCCTTCCAATCTTTGTGGTCCATAGGCAGGGCCAGCAACAAGGGTTTACACTCCTCCAGGGAGGGGCAAGGCTTGCCGGCCTCGACTGCTTTTAGTACATCCGCAAACCCTTTCTGTAAAAAGGGGAAAGCTCTAGCAGGAGAGGACACAAAGGAAGGGAGCTTCTTACTCAATGCAGCTACCCTTGAGTTCGTGAAGCCCCTCTCTTTCATCGAGGATGAAAGCAAAGCTTGAGCCTTAGCATGGTCCATCACTATGACCTCCTTCGGGTCTGTCTCCTCCTTTGAAGCTGGTTCCTTCCTCAGCCGGACATAACAGTCCGGATATGACCCCTTGCTGGGCCAGAATTCCACCTCCTCTAGGGGAACTGAGCCCAACTTATCCGAGATGACGATCTTTCCAGTCATCATCGGCATGTGCTCAGCATACCTCCATGGGTTAGCATCTGAGCACAAGGGAAGGTCTTTCACTTTGAGCCTTTTCTGGGGCCCATGTGATGCTGCAAGTCTCTGCATCTGCAGTTCCATTGCAACCGCCTTCTCCTATTTCTCCTTCTACATTTGTTGGATCATCCCAACAATGGAGGAGAGGGCCTGTCCCAGCTCTACTGGGAGAGCGGCCGATGTTGAGGGAATAGGCTCCGGGATCTGAACTGAAGTAGCTGACACCTCGTCGACCTCTTCCTCTACAACGTCTGGGGCTTGAACTTCATCCTGGGCTTCTGCCAGGAGGTCTTCCTCCAGACGCTTGTCCACGTCAGACATCCTGTCATCCAACTGGATGTCTTGCATAGCGACCGCGACTTCAGCATCCACCTGGATCTGAACTTGGGGGATCTCCTCTTGAGGCTGGGGAATCACTGCATCAGCTGATGCCCTAGGGAAAAGATACGCCCTCATCTTCTCACTTGGAAGATAAGGTCCAGAGGAGCTCTTCTGGAAGCCCCTTACCCAGGTACGAAGCTTCTCCCTTGCTATATCCCTTGATTCCGCCGTCCTAGGGGAATCAAAGGCCTCAGTAATCAGGTTAGTGCACACAGTACATACCTGAGGGTCCCAATACTGGAGATCACCCTTGGAGACAGTGCATGCTGTGTGCCTCCTACAAAACTCATGTCCGCAGAGGTTCTTACTGCGGACGTTGCAGAAAACACTTCCGCACTTTGAAGGGTCCTCCTGTAAAGAGAAGGAATTTCCATGAGTATGAAGAGAACTATGTATCACTGGATATGCACAGCTTAGCATAACAATTCAGAAAGGAAAGACACATACTTGTGTTTCCTTCAAAACCAATTGCTGCAGCCTTCCAGATAATAAAATCGTATGGTTAATCTCTTCTAGAATAACCAATGAAAAGTTTCCAGAGGAAACAGGTGTAGCTCACACCTAAGCAATGATTTTAAAATCCTGGATAATAGACAAGAAAGAACTCACTTTCTTATCTGTAAGGCAACAGCAAAGGGCTGTGCAAGACAACACAAAAGTGTTAGAACACACAGTGCTGTACCAAAACTTATACTATAGTTTTCCTCTTACAGTATATGTTATACTGAAGAATACTGGTATAGGCTAGTATAGAAGGTTATGTGCCGGCCGGCACACACCATAAATAGCTTTAAAGTATACTACTTAACAGCTATAAGGCGGTAGAACGCTGGTTCAAATGCATGTGCCGGCCGGCAGTAACTGCCGGCAGGCAACAGCCCATGTCGGCTACACAAGGTAGACCTGGCTGCCGGACACTCTCCTGGCGACCGGCAGACAAGGGCTGACCTTAGCCGGCCGGCAAAGGTAAACAACTGATGCCAGCCAGCAGCAAAAGAACCAGTGGACTACGACTGCCCGGCTGCCGGCCTCATAGGCCGGCAGCCGGGTCGGGTACAGCACTAGAAGAAAACAGAATGGATGCCGGGATAAGAGCATAAATAACCTCCAAGCCCGGCAATCCGAAAGAGTGCATATAAGGAAGGGGAGAATCTAATGCAGGCTTCCTGATCAATGCCGTCTGACTCACAGGCAGGCATGGATGAGGGACCAAGGGAGGTCCGGGCAGCACTCAAGCAGAAGACCCTTGCCGGCTGGCAGACTCTGCGGGCCGGCAAAGGACTGAGTCAATTCCACATCCTAACCTATCCTAGGTCCAGATGTAGAATGACGTACAGTACTGTAATGGCTAGGTCATTACGGAGATAGAGGGGGAAGGGACAAAAGAGGGTCCTACCAACCTTGCTTTTAGTGAAGGATCACCCGCAGCCAAGAAACTCATCTTAGCCTAAGGGAGATCCAAGGAGGGAGGCCAGCAATACTTGCCAGCTCCCAAAGAACCAAAGCAAGGAAGGTGTTGCTACTCCCAGGGAAAGGATCTTATCCTGCCACCGAGAACAGCAACAAGGACTAGTTTGCTAGATCACAAAAGAAGGAATCATCTTGTACAGAAACCTTCGGTAATGACCTAAGGAGGCTAAGCCTCCTATGTCAGGCCAGCGAGGGAGACTCTACCCCAAGCCAGACAAACACAGACTCAGACTAAAAACTCTGTTGTTCTGTCCCTCTCTGAAACCAGATTTACTGGAACAGGAAGGTACAGTAACACCCCAGTATAGTTCTATCGAAAGTTAATTCAGATAAACAACTTAGGGATAAGCCCAAGGCTTAAACAGAGGGAAAGGGATTGCATACCTTCTCCGAAGATAAGAAAGCAACCGGGGAGTATGAGAAAGTATACTAAGGCTCCATAAGCAACTTAGCCTAGGCACCAAGAGAATCGATTACCTAAATCACCGAAACTCACTCGTATACTATCTTGGAAATATTCAACATAATCTTAAATGTATAAAAAACAGCCTAAAGCTTCAATAAAATTTTAATACACTCGGAAAACCAAAATCATGCAGAAAGTACTAGGACCAAACGACTAGGCTACATGGCCTAGCGTAGGCCAGAGTTGGCGAATACTTCGCGAAAATAATACTAAAGCACGAAAGGAAATCCTATGTAACGCTGAATAGCTAAAATTTATTAAAGCAAAACAACCGGGAATGTCGCTCTGGCTAACTAAAACTCATACCTATCGAGCGACAGCGTCCATGACGACTCCGGTAGGCTAGGGCTCTTGTAACAAAGATTAATCTTATTAATCACTTAAAAATTTACCAAGAGCCTATATTTATACATAAAAGAAATGGTACTCAACTTATCAGAGGCCGACGAAGGAGGAGAAGCCATGAAAAGCTGAATAAATCCAAGATTTACGAGAAATACAGGAAAAAACACTGAGCTGTTAAGCTACGCAAAAAGGAATACAGATGGCGCCAGGATTGGCGCCAGGCACGCTTACGAAACTGGAGAAGAGGGAGCCTTGGGAGCAGCTCCCCCTTTTTCTTTCTCGTTTTCGTTTCTTGCCAATTGACCCCTCGATGTCTTATCTCTGTTTGGGTTGCAGATTGCCATGTGGCGTGTCAAGAATACGTCCTCCGATATGTCGCGATATCCCTTTCATTAGGGATATTCGCTCCAGGAGTTGGAATTCTGGGTACCTTAAGGTAAATTCTCTGGGAATAACGTCGTAGTTGTAATATACCCTAGGAAGCTACCCCATAGGAACTTCCATCAGGACGACATGGCTTGAGCCCAAAAATATATATATATATATATGTATATATATACATATATTGGTGTGCTACTGTCTTAAGCACACATTTGAGTATGAGTTGTTTTCAGATGTATTTAAATGGTTTACTGAATACATCTTAATGGTTTTTAAGTTTTATTGTGAATAAACAACTGAGTTAAACATCTCCATCACTGGAGGAAGCTGTGTTGGTCCACATGACCAATTCTGGTGAAGTTTAGATATGAACTGAACAAATTACCGATATCCCAAATATCGTATACTTGCTTTAATTTAGCTAAGTGACGGAATCGGAAGACACCTGCATCCGGTGACGTCACAAACTTTCACACGAAGAGACAATGTGTTGACATTAAGAAAGAATGGCAACTTAGCAGTATACATCCTGCTTACAATTTGAATGACTACAGCAAATCTCACTGTTAGCTCTTCCAACCAACATGACATATTACGTCATTTGTTTTAAACATGTAATATTACTATTCTAACTATTACATTAGCTCGGCCAGCTATCTCAATTTTTTTTTTACAAAAATTTAACAACAAGCCGAAACATGGTTACTAGGTGTGACTGGACATACGTATTATTCTTTGTTTAACATTAGCTATATCCAACTGAGGACGAATGTCCAAATAGGCACATCAAAAAATAATAACAATAATGCATACAAAAAAGATATTACCAAAGCAAAAAGAAAAATGCATGATAAAACCAAGATCATATATATGGTACATTGCTAGCAAATGATTACATGGTACCAAAAAACAAAATAAATTCTGACTTACAAATGATTCGGTAACTTGATAAAGAATAATTGTTACCTTTGTCAGAAACAAGATACTCAATTTTTAGTGCACAAATACGAATTCCTGGTACGTACACGTACCACGGTTTCGTACATATATATATATATATATATATATATATATATATATATATATATATATATATATATATATATATATATATATATATATATATATATATATATATATATATATATATATATATATATATATATATTTATATATAGGGCTGATACATTTTATTAGATGCCCATAGATTCTGTTATATATCTTATATTTTTTTTTTTTCTCTTTTCTTTTTTAACATTCCGGCTTATATATTTTTATTAGATGCCGAGAGAAAAAAATGATTTATATCCTTTTTTATTTTATTTATTTTTCTAAATGTTATTTTAAATGTATTTTTAACAATGCAAATGTAGAGAATTTCTTTAATTACATATTACTAGCGTACTAATCAGCTTTTCATACAAACATCTTCCTGACAAATTACTCCCTTAGCGAATGAGGTGGCCACTCATACAGCTTTGAACTGGATCAAGTAGGGGGTATTGTCAGGGCTATTCAACTCGTTCCTTTGTAGCTGCTTGCTGTGCCGTAACCTACGCCAAACAAGGATGTTCACGGCGATAAAAATTATCACCGTTACAAACCAACTAGCCAGTAATATAGGGTGAAGAATCTCTTTGTAAGTCGGTGACAGGTGGTCCTTTTCGGTAAGTTTCATCAACCGCTTTGCCACACTTCCGTTGTAGGGGAGAGGAAGTGCGGGCATTGTAGAGGTCCACGTGAAGTTCGCGAAGTAAGCTCGTTCTCTGATGATTGTCCGTAGACCAGTCACCATGGAATTCGGGGAAGTCCCGATACAGCCATCTGCTGCGACGAAGATGTGGTTGAAGGATGTGGATTCGTCAGGGCATGATACATTGAAGCCGTCCTTGTCGTATCGTATCCACGAGCCATTATTTAGTCTGCAATTGAATTCTTTATTGTCAAAGGGATAAAGCTTATCCAGACAATTTTCACTTGTATGGGAGAGAGCACCGTCTAGCACTATACCTAACTCGCATGAATCCATCAAGTTTTTACGGAATTCAAATGAGTCAGCTGTACATATTTTTCTATCCATTGCGTCTGAACAGTGAGTTAATTGATTTAAGTCTTTAATGACCGTATATGTTTCCTTGTCTGGGGAAATCAATACGTGTCCTGTCAAACTGGATATTACTGGATTTGAGTGATTCGTCATGAAAGTCGGAAATGGTGATATCCTGTAAGATTGCCAGGCATCAGAAGAATCAAAGGGAATTGTAATCCTAATCTTGTTATTATCTACGTTTACTGTAATTAGGCTGTAATAAAATTCTAACCTATGTTAGTCTAACAAAGGAACATAGCCTAGTTTATCCCTTCCGTTCTCCAGAACTAATTTTAAGTAACGTATAGGCAACAAATGGGGCGACAATACACCTTTAGTTGCTAACGTGATAGCTTCTACATAATCCTTGGATTTCTCAATGAAATGTGCAATTCTGTTATGTATGTGATCTATCTTTGAATCATAATACGTTAATGTTGCTAACAAATCCTGTACTTCCATAATTTGAACGATATTATCTGAATGTTCATTTAACAAATCCATAATTTTATTGATTGAAGCTAACTGATCCCTTAGTTCTGACATAATCAATTCATCTTTATGAGTCAAGAACTCAATTTTCTTATTTTGATTACTAATTTTAAGACGATTGGAAAGTCCTAAACCTAAACTTGCAACAGGCCCAAAGATGCTTAATGCAGCATAAATGAACGGATTCCGTCTTTCTTTTTGTTCGTGTCCCACAGTCCACATCAAAAGGTCATAAGCCAAAGATCCTGTCTCTCCAGTCTTATTTTTCAAGTCATCAGATAGCATCTCTGCAACTTTTAATGTTGATCCAAGCAAACTCTTAGTATTCAAATGAAAATGTCTCCTATGCAACTCATCCAATGATGCAGAAAACCTTGAAATGGCGGTTCTTAAGCTAGTGACATCATTCTCTTGAAGAAAAATTGCTTGCATATGCACTTCGACAATTACGTTGGTTGACGTAATAAAAATGTCTTCTTGTCTTTCAACTATATTGCCATATTTAAAATATATATTCTTAGTCTTAGAACTCATCCCATACGAAAAAAATGTCTGAGCGAACAATATCACTCCCAACAACAAAAAATTCATCTTGGAAACCTGTAACGAGAAAAAATATATGTAATTACTCCTGTATTAAAAAGAAAACTTTTAGTCACAAAATAAAATTTTTCCTCACTTCTTTTCCTCTCTTTTCTTTTTAATTTCTTATGTGAGACAATGGTACTATTCTCTCATCCGTGGGTTGGGCTACGTTTTGAATTCTAAACCTATTGGCCGTTAATGTTTCCAAAATGTTAAATGGGCCTTCAAACTTAGGTGTTAGTTTATAGTTGAGCCCTTTTCTGACATTGATTTGAATACAGATGTTATCACCCACGGTATATGTTTTAGTTGGTTTCGCTATTTTATCATGATTCCTTTTCATTATGATTTGTGATTCTTCTAAATTCTTTCGAAGGATATCATATCGACTTATACTTGCATTTATACATTCTTTTAAAGGATTTGATAGATTAGTTGTAGGCGTTAATACATGGAAAGGTGTTCTAACTGGGGTACCATACAATGCTTCATGCGGTGACATTTTAATTGATATATGATATGAATGATTCAGAGTACTCAGTGCCGCCGGTATTGCAATATCCCAGTTGGGGTCTGATCCCCCCAGTGTTACCCTCAATATATTTAATATCTTCCTATTTGCTCTTTCCACTAGCCCATTCGACTCTGGGTGATATATCATGGTATTGATCTTCTTTATGTTGAGGAATTCACACAATGAGGTAAGAAAGTGATTATTAAATTCACCACCCGAGTCTGAGATTATCATGTGTGGAATTCCATGTTTACAAATGTAACACTCGTAAAACTTCCTAGCGCATTCAATCGCAGTTTTAGTTTTAAGCGCTATTAGTTCTGTATATCGAGTTAAAGCATCTATAATTACTAAGAGGTGCTTATTTCCTCTGTCTGACTCGTAAAATCCTGTTAACAAATCTAAATGTATTTTTTCAAAGGGTTGATTGGGAACAGGATAAGCTCCTAGGCTGACAGGTGTTTTCGTATGCCCTTTGTTTTCCTGACATGTGCGACAATTAGCTATGTGTCTTTTTTTTAATTTCTGTAAGCATTGTATGCCAATAAAACAATGATTTGGCTTTCTGTGACATTAATGAGAACCCAGGGTGTCCATGTAATGGATTTGCATGCAACCAATTCAGGACAGTGGAAACAAGTGAGTTTGGTACTACTACCTGGTCGTTAGTTACATGTGGTGTATTGCGGGTTTTCCTTGTCACAGTCCTACACAGAATATTATCTTTGATTACATAATTCTGCTGCTTATACTTTATATATTCCTTTTCTTTATGATTGCCTTTCAAAGCATTTATAATTGTTTCTATTTTCTGATCTTTTCTTTGCTCAGTCTGTAACAACTCAGCACTCCAGCCTAAATCTTCTTGTTCAGATATTGTTTTTACAATAGGCATGGATGTTGATATATCTATTAATTCAGCTAAAGACTCCGTACAAGATGACACGGGGTTGCGTGATAATGCATCCGCAATGATATTTGCTTTCCCAGGTAAATACCCGATTCTTGCGCCAAAATCTTGAATGATTAAATGACACCGAGTTCGTTTAGGGCTGTGATTGAAGCCTTTAAAAAACTCTGTTAGTGGTTTATGGTCAGTAAGAACCTTAACGGGATAACCGTAAATTATGAACTTAAAATGCACTAGCGAATTAACAATAGCTAGTCCTTCCTTGTCTATTACTGCATACTTACTTTCGGAAGTTCTCAATTTTCGAGAATAGAAAGCTATCGGGAAAAACTGTTTATCATATTGCTGAAGCAATACCCCCCCTACTCCTAAGTCTGAGGCGTCTGTTGCAATGAAGAATTCCTTACCGAAGTCAGGAAATTTCAAGATAGGAGAACTACACAGTTCATCTTTCAAAGTATTAAACGCCTGTTGATGTTGCTCAGACCATATGAAATCTACGCCTTCTTCGTAAGATCAGTTAAAGGAGCGGCTATTATTGAATAGTTGCGTATAAAACGCCTGTAATATCCACTACAACCCAGAAATTGCTGTATTCCCTTGACATTAGTAGGTATGGGAAAATTACGTATAGCCGACACCTTATCATGGACTACTTTAAGACCTTGGCTTGACACCATGAAACCCAAATATATTAATTCTGTTTTGAAAAATTCACACTTACTAATCTTTACCCTTAAGTTATGTTGTCTTAATCTCTGTAGTACTAGTTCTAACTTACGTAGATGTTCTTCTAAGGTGTTGGAAAAGATTACAAGATTATCCATATAGGCATGCAATATATCCCCTAACAAGTCTCCAAACACTATGTTAATCATTCTTGTAAATGTTATAGGAGCACAACGTAAACCAAAAGGCATCCGTAAAAATTCATAATGTCTCCTGGCTGTGCTGGAGGCTGTGTATGGGATACTATCTTCTTCTAATGATATCTGGTGAAAGCCTTTAAGTAAGTCCAAACTGGTAAAATATTTATTCTGACCCAACAAAGACAAAATATCGTCAGTACATGGCACTGGGAATCGATCAGGGATCGTTTCCTCGTTTAGACGACGAAAGTCGACGCAGATACGCCATGTTCGATCTTTTTTCGGTACAACTATTAAAGGAAAATTATAAGGGCTATTTGATTTTCTAATGACTCCTTCCTCTAAAATTTTACCTACTTCATCATTTATTTCATTCTGGAATTTCATAGGGAGTCTGTACGAGGGTACATATATAATTTTCTGTTTGTCTTTTAACCTTATTTGATGCTCGATCACATCTGTTTTTCCTAAGGATCCATCCGTAGTGGAAAAGACATCTGTATATTTATTTAAAAGTTCAAAAATTTTCTGCTGAATTTCTTCGTCTTGAATGTCCTTATTGATTTTATTTTTAATAGATCGTAAAAGGGATTCATCCGCAACTGATTGAGAGTGATTGATTTCAGCAACGGTAAGAATACGATGTTTATAAACTTCTACATCCAAGATATGTTGATTTTTGTGAATTACTAAAGTGTTATTTAAATGATTACAGACTTCGATATTACATTGCTGATGTGAGCCTACTGTATAAATAGCTTGTGTGACAGACAATCCGTTGGTTTTCAAAGTATCGCAAAGGATTAATATTTCAGATCCCGGTAGTGTTTTCTTTATTTGCACTATTAAATTCGAAGGTATGTTTGGTTCGATATATTGCGTGCAAGATGATATTACGGGTGAACGAGAATTCTGCTGGGTCGCGTATATTATTTCTTTATTAGTGAGACAAGTTATTGGTTCTTCAACGTACGTTACGGTTACATTTGTCGTCTCCTTTTTATCCAAAACTGACTTTAAAGTATTAGAAGACTTATAGAATTTCCCTTTGATATACACGCCGTGCTTTGCAGGAGCTAAGATAATGTTTTGATTTCCCATAGATGGGTATCCTATAATTACAGCTGGATACATATTAATGTTTTTCACAACAACAAATGTATCGGCAAACGTGCGATTACCGACTCTGAACTGAATATGAGTTATGCCTATGACGTTCAATTCATTATTTCCTATACCTGAAAGTCTGATTCCTGATTTTTCAATCGGAAAGTTCGAAAACAACAAATGATGCGTCTTCAAATCCATAATATTACGTGGACTACCAGAGTCAAAAAATAACGTAAAGGATTTGTGTTCTAAATTTACAGCATATAAGGTTGGCCGTAACTCATTTTGGCTTATTATTGTATGAATTCGTTGCAAATCTACGGGAGCATGCACTGTTTTACTTAATTCGGCCGTGTGTTTCATAGGAAAATCTATTGTCTCACAATTATCTGATAAAACATTAAATTGATTATTCAATACTATTGATGTTGACATAAATGACCTTGACCCAACATCACTCTCTTCCCCTCAAGAGTTAACTATGTGGTATTTGCTTTGCTCTGCACATTCTGAAAATTAGGCTGACTTTGCGAGGTCTGGTTTGACGGCCCAGGCTCAGCGATATTTGAAGAAGTGTTTGTTTGTTTCGGACTCTGAACTGCATTGACATTTTGTTGTTTCTTCTTATTGTTAAAATGAGGATTTTTCTTTTTATTTCCATATGGAACTGACTGTGGAATTGACTGTGTATTTCTAGGATATTGTTGTGTCTTACGCGCGTAACAT
>NC_090737.1:91099615-91104615 GCF_036898095.1 Palaemon carinicauda | reverse complement strand
TATTTCTTATTAATTAATAAAACTCATGAATAAAGACATTAATAACATGGATAAACCTTCTGCATATGAAATTTATCCAAAAATAAGCATGGTTCTGACACCAGTCGGCCAGCTACTAGGATTCTTATAGAATCCTCATACCACAAAATAATAAACTTATTCTTTAGGTTTCCCAGTAATAACTGGTAGTAACTCATTAATCCTTTCTAAGTTTCTGAAAATCAAATACTTCACCACATTATATGTTACCACAGTAATAAGCACACTCAAAAATACATTATACATAGTCAGAAATGGTGCAACATCTTGCTTGTAAAATAGAACATAATCATTACCAATTGGCATTGCCACATTTTCTACCACTGTCAACGTGTCTAGCTTAAAATGGTTGGTCTTGGTTTCATAACTCTTTGCAATTCAGAATGTAAAAACACACTTGGTACATAATATGGATAATCAGGTATTAATACTGAGCAAGAATCTGTAAATGATTTCAAATTTCCTATCTGAAAGGTTTAAGTCTTCCCATTACAAGTAACTTCTGCAGTTTTATTATTTTGAACATAGACAAAGATTCCATTACCTAAATGTAATGCCCTGTATGGCAAACTGAAAATTTCAAATTTACACTCTCTCATCAATTTATAATTCTCAAAGAAAATACCTTGAATACATGGAAAATTGCTTATAGGTTATTTTATTTGCACAAAATTGCACATTGACTGACTTTCACTTATCAATACACATTGTTCTAATTCACCTTCTTCTAAAATAATCAACAATTTATTCTTATCCAATGCTAGACGAACCTTGGGATGGTTCCATATTACTGTTGCATTTCCTATTTTAACTGGTAAAGGATGCATTGTATACAGGTTAAACAAATTCATACCCTCAAAAGGAATTACTCCCAACAAATACCCTTTTGTTACTTTCACAGTGGACATAATATAATACCAAAATATATCTTCTAGCAAAAGCTTGGAATGGCTATTTACTATACACCAATCTATAACTTCTTTCAAAGTTTTTGGAGAAATGATAGCAGGGCTAAGTATTCTTTTTTTTTGCATTTATTAGTCCGTTCACAGATTCCTTATGATCATTAATCTCAATTTCCATATCATGAATCAACTTAAACACTTGTTCTAGGTCATCTATCTTATTAGAAACATTCACATTAACTTGATTAATAAATTCCACCATCTATTTGATGTTTTTTACATTCTTGTTATTATTTACTATTATCGTACTCATAAGATATTCTTTCTGGTTAGCCCATTTCTCGATTAGTTCTACACGATCAGTTAAACCATTAACATCGTTTTCTGTAGCCACTCCAAACAAAGCACTAAATGCACTATCTACAAAAGGTAATAAAGATCTCTTGTTTCTTTGAGACCAGACAATGTCTTAAATTTTACCTTGTAAATTTCTTAATAATTCTACAAAGACAGAATCACTATGGGTTAGTATGCACGTTCGTAGTTCTTTATCTAGCTGGTTCAAATGTTCTTCCCTTTCTAATATCGAATTGACATTGATCTTTACTACAGCAAAATCTGTTGACAGTTCACCTTTTCCATGTGTTTGTATCAAGGTCCCACTTTTAATGTCTATTTCGCAAGTGATACCGACCACTAGGGGTAGGATCAGAGGGAAGTTTTTCCACCACTTCCTGTAGAAGTTGAGAGGACCATGAATTACTTTTTACAACCTTTATATGATTCCAATGGGCATACCTTACATCTAAATTCTATTCATGTATAAGCTTGAATTTATTTTCCTTTTCCCTTTATAACACTCTATAAGGACCTTCAAACTTGGAAGACACCTTTTCATTTGGTCCTTCCTTTACATGTACCTTTATATATACTTGTGAGCCTATCTTCAGGTCAGTCTTGGAACTAGTTGTATCATAGTATTTCTTATTTACCTGTTGCCTCTTTTCTAAAAATTGTCTGGTTTGTCTTATTATTTAAAAGGTTCTTTGCAGTTTCAAAGCTACATAGTCCTGGTAATCAAATGTGTACCTAGGAGGTTTTGCGTCATCTAACAATGAGTTTGACAGTCTTTTCTAATAACCATAAAGCAAAAAGTGTGGGGTTTCTCCTACTGTCTCATTCACTGTGTTATTCAAAGTAAACTGAACGTCCTCTACAGCTATATCCCAATCTTCTGTAGTTGGACTAATGATAGTTCGCAGTACATCCAGTATCTTCTTATAGGCCCTTTCTACTGTCCCATTTGAACTCGGTTTACAAGGGGTTATCTCATATTTCTTTATCTAAAAAAACTTTTTCATTGCCTCGCTGGTGAATTCGGGTGCATTGTCCGACAAAAGTACCTCCGGACACGAATGTCTTGTGAGTATCCTGGTCTTTAAAGCTTCTGCAACCAAAACAGCAGTTTTATCTCTAACTGGAAAATTTTTTAAGTACCGTGTCAAATAATCCATGAAAACCAGTATATACTTATTTCCTCTCAAAGTTTTTAGAAAGGGTCCCATGTGATCCATCTGAACTACCTCAAAAGGATTTAAATTACTAGGATATTTTTCTAAAGGAGCTCTGACATTTACATGACCTTAATGCCTATTACAAGTTTGACATTCATTTACAAATTGCTTTGCTTCTTCACTGCACTTAGGCCAAAACAAAATTTCTATTTATTGTTCTTGGAGTCTTTTTGATTCCTAGATGTCCTGCCAACTTGTGGGTATGTGTTATAGCTAATATCTCCTTAGTCAGTGTGTCAGGTACATATAGTCTAGAACAAGCATTCCTATCCTTAGCTTTCTTATATAATATCCCATTTGTTAATTCAAAATCTGACCTAGAGGTTTCATCTTGTAGCAAATCTCCTATTATTTTCCTGATACTTGCTTGTTTCTCTTCTTCTATGTTTACTCTTTCCAAATCGAAGTCTGAAACAAAACGTGTTAGTCGTGATAATCCTTTCAGTATCCTTTTGTGCTCTAGATAATCCATCTGCTAAAGTACCAAACTTACCTGGAATGTATCTAAATTCTGGAGCAATCTCTAGTACACTAATAACCATCGATTAAACTTTAAGTTATAAGTGAAAGCTCTCTTCTTAAATAGGTCACAGATGATTAGTAAGTACATTTACTTTGTGTCCTAACAAAATGTGCCGAAACTTTCTCAGTGCCCAATAAATGGCTAAACATTCCTTTTCTGTGGTATTGTAATTTCGTTCGGCCGCATTCAGGACTCTACTTGCATAATATACTACCCTCATTCTGGTTTTTGCCTTCTGTAACAAAACTGCTCCTATTCCTGTATTTGAAGCATCACATGCTAAGTAAAATAGCTTGCTAAAGTCTGGATACATTAAGATAGGATCTTGGATTAATTTCTCCTTCAACCTTTGAAAAGCCTCCTCTTGCTCTGCTTTCCATTCAGACTCTACATCCTTCTTAGTTAATTCTGTCAATTGTTTAGCTATAGTAGCAAAATTTTTGACAAATGGTCTATAGTATCCTATCATTTTTAGAAATCTTTTTACACCTTTCAAATTTTGTGGAGCAGGATATTCCACAATAGCCTTTATTTTTCCTTCTTGCATGCGCAATCCAGCAACACTGATCACATGTCCTAAATATTCTAAGGATTTAATCAAGAATTGACATTATTAATCTTTATCTTTAATCCTGGCAGTCTTAACCGTTTTAAAACGATTTCTATTGTTCTGAAATGGCTCTCCATATCTTTGCTGAATATAATGACATCATCTAAGTAGACTGACATATTCTCTATGTCTCCTAAGATCTGTAATTAATCTTACAAAAGTCAATGGAGCTGATGTTAGTCCAAATGGCATTGCCTGAAATTCTAAGTGTTCTTTATGTGTGCTGAAGGCAATTAATGGCTTGGATTCTTCGTCTAAAGGTACTTGCCAATATCCACTTAGTAGATCCAAGGATGAGGAGATCTTCACTCCTCCTAATTGAGCCAAAACATCATCTATTAGAGGCATGGGCATTTTATCAGGAATTGTGTTCGCATTCAACTTGCGATAATCAATCACTAATCTGTAACTTCCATCTTTCTTTGGAATTAACAACATGGGAGATTTATAAGGTGATTTAGAGGGTATGACCACTCCTTCTTCCTTCATTTCTTCTATCATTTTATCTACTATTGGACGTTGGCTGATAGGTAATTTATAATTAGGTATGACAAAGGGATTATCTTATGTCTTATCTTATGTCTTAACACCTCGGTCCTACCTAACCTATCACCCGTAATTGCTATGCCCGGCCTATATTTATTTAAGGTCTCTATTAATCTTTTTCTGTACTCAGGAAAATCTGTGTTATCTATCTCCCTATCTATTCCTGCATCAATGTTTCTTCTGGTAAAGAATGCTTCCTCCTCTAACGGAATCATCTTATGTGTAACATCTATTCCTGTACAAAATTCGGTACCCGCTAACAAATGGAATCTTTTATCAGAATAATTCATGACATAAGTAGTACAGGCTAATTCCTCCATTTGAACTAGTGAATTATCCATTCTGACATATTCTGGCAAACTTTTTGGGGTCAATATTTCATCATTATTTGTGTGTAGGTGGGTTATCAAATGTACTCTAATAAGAGTATTGGGCAGTAGTACTACATCTCTAGCTAGCCTAAATCTTATTTGGTTTGCATCTGCTGTACTTGAGTACAAAAACATGAATCTTCATCTCCTCCGTTTGAGATTCTGTTACTCTTAAATGTCTTAACTCTTGTGAGTTCAATGTGCCTAGCAGCAAAACTTCTTGGAATTCCTTTATATTTATTCTCACAGATTCTTTGCCGACATTTTCTTCCTTAGTATGGGTGCTGCCTTTATAAGAAGTAATTTCTCCCATTTTAGGTGCAATTGCTAAATTCTCTTCTTTCTCCCTTTCTTCTGATTTTACTTTGATTTCCCTTTCTCTTTCTGAACCGGAGTGTGTTTCAACTATCGAAGCTGTTCCCTGCAAATTGG
>NC_090737.1:91084615-91094615 GCF_036898095.1 Palaemon carinicauda | reverse complement strand
TATCATTGGCGTAACTCCTCTAAGCAACAAAGCAGACTATATTCTCGCAGCTATCCCTGAGGACACTTTCCCAGAAATCTCTGATTTGTTTTGCAACCAAGAGGATGCTCTAATAGAGTCCAATGCCCTCAAATAAAACCTCCTGGAGCAGTAAGGATTATCACCAGCCGCCTTTATAGTCAAGCTTTTCTTCTCTCTCAATATCGATTGCATGACTTATAGACTTAACTCACTCTAAAGAACTAACATGTATCGCTCAACTGTAACCTGCTGCAGACAGTGCTCCTTGGAAAGCAAACCTAGTTCGTGCCCTTTGGGTGTGATGTCTACAGGAACCTATACTTTCTGCCATCACACGTATCAATACCTGGCTGATTAAAGATCAATGTCTATATCTTGCCCATGAAGGACCTGGTAACCAATGTATCTGCCAAAATATATAGGCACTTCATCATCTTCAAGACCTCCATCCACGAATCCTCACCTGACAAAGAGGACAATCATTCAACCGTGATTGAAGCTGACGTGAATGCGGTAGGACACAGATGCGCATCTCGCGATATGCCGGAACTGTGGATTCATGCTGCCCCATGCTCATGCACCAACCAACGACCTCTACAGCCCATCAACAGCTGTTATGCTACTGCCACTCCAGATTCAATACTAGTGCAAAGATATGTATGGATGGTTATGAGAAACAGAAAAACCTTTAAGTTTACCATCACTCATGGAGGTGGCCTCCACCTGTCACAATTCTTTTCTTTTTACATGATGCAGGTACTGATATGTAGTTTTTGGAACAAAATGTTGATTTCTGTTCCCTTCTATCAATGTCATCATAAACCTGCTGATAACTGCCTGGTAGCTGCATAATAATCTGAGTTTTCTACCTTTGAGTACAAGACACTCACACTATGGTTTTGGACCACCAAGGACATTAGAAGTTTCTTTGTACCAACGTAACATTGTCAAAAGTTGAAGCTGATTTCCTCGTCCACTTTGACCTTCTGGTTGACATGACTCATCAAAATTATTCATTGCAGACTCATACGCATTCACACCTATCCAACCCACGCTCACGGACGCTTATTCCTACCACCTTATGTCATACCTAGAAGTCCTCCAATAAGAACTTCGCTGAACACCCACAGTTCCATCCAAGCACTATATTTATCATTGAACCATGAAGATGGGGCCTCCAATGTTTGCAAGATTCAGTGGACTGGTTTCATATAGTTTAGCAGTTGCTGAAAGAAAGTACGCTAAAATGGAGGAAATGGTCCTTTTTCAAAGGGCCTAGAGCCTATGGTTGTCACCCCGACATATTCATCTGAAAAATAATGGCTCCCTATTTCCTTGTGTGGATTCCATACAAACAGAACCTGATTAATTACCTCTCCACAACATTAGTAACATTATCTACTATTTACAAAAGTAATATTGTTCTCCAATGCCAAAGGGGCATTATAAGGTGCCCATGAACCCAGAGGATATCCTCAATACCACCAACTCCACCCTCCTCTTCATAAAAAACATTCAATTACACCTGATTTGGTCTTGTAATGCTGGTTCTACTTTTCAATGCCTCATGTATGGAATCCTAGGGGACCTTCCCTTCTGAATATGTTATATGAATTACATACATGTGTTCTTTCTTCCAAAGACGAGGACCTCCATTATGTATGCATCATTCTCGACCGCCTACAACACCTTTGGTACCAATGATGTATAGTTCTCATGATACGGCATCACTCGTAAAAGTGTCCATCACCTCCCTGAAAGCACTGAAAGAATTATTGGGCATGATAAACTATTATCACCAGTTCTTGCCAGCCATCATCGCCACTCTTGCACGCTCTTCGCCTCTCTCAAGGGCAAGCCAAAAGACATGAATTTGGGCCCTTCGAGAGGCGGCCATCTTTAATGCAAAGAACACCTTATCAACTGCTGCTTCTTTTATTTTCCCTGTGTCTCATACCCTTATCCCTTTGTCCTCCTATGCCAGTGAAATCGTTAATTGCTCACCCCCTGCATGTGTCTTCTTAGGTAGTAAACTGTTCAAAGCAGAGTACGACCTCTATACCATCGACATCAAATTACTGACAATGTATGTGGTAGTTTTCGGCAATTCTTACAGGATACATCGTTCGTCATTTGCACAGACCACATGATCCTGGCAAATATCTTCACTTGACAGTCTGACACCTGGTCCACCAGTAAAGGCTAACATCTCTTAGCCATGGCTGAATACAACTGCACCAATCAGTATGTCCCTGATAAAATTAATACTGGTGACAGGAGATCCTCCACAGCCCTCTGTTTGGGAGACATTGCCTTCGAACCTTCCAAAGCCAACTTCCTCTGTGATGTCACTACTGGTAGGCCACTTCCATGGACTTCGGCCCCTTATGCGCCAACACATATTTATTTCTATTCACGGCCTCTCACATCTCTCTTGCCGATCTACTGCACAGTTACTGATTTGAGCAATGATAGCCCTTTAAGATGTGTTAAATTTTTTGTGGTGTTGCCCCACATTTGCATCCAGGGCTTGTGACTAAGCTCCATTTGTGGCATCTATTTCCTGTCTGGCTCACTTTCACCATCTGCTCAGTTTTGGGTTACCCAGTACTTTCAGGTGAGGATTTTTCTGTAGGCCAGGCCTTCTTTTAGGCTAAGTAGCACCTCATTTGATGGTCATGAATCAATTTCCCGCCACTTTTCTAGCCTATGAGCAGCAGCCTGGATTAGTTCTAGTTGAAAAACAGTTGCGACGCTTTTGCAGGATTTCAGTATTCGCCTGGAGTCCTGATGATTGTGATGAACATGCCTAGGGTTCTTAATTTGTTTATAATTTTCAGTTTTTACTGGCGTTTCTCGTTGGAAGTGGGATGGTGGTGGGATACCAAATGCTTTATACACATACATAGTATAGAGTAGCCTATTATTTCCTCATTGTCCTCTGTCTGCATACACCTGACAACAATGTGATTACACACTTTGATTATCAAACAATTGTTTTTTGCTCATGGGGTCTACTACTGCACTATAATTGTTCAGTGGCTGCTTTCCTCTTTTTAATGGTAAAAAAGTCTCTTTAGCTATGATAAGCAATTGTTTTATGAATAAATATACTCCTAGAACTTATAATTTTTCTCTAGGCTTTGGCAGTGCCATAGTCTCTGTAACCTGGTCCTCCACTGTTTTGTGGTTCTTTTGCATGAGGTTACACTCAGGCACAATAGTTTATCGTATTTATCTTTTTCATGTTTTCTTAAACTTTTTATAGTTATATACAAATTAATTATTGTAATGTTGTTACTGTTCTTGAAATATTTTACTCTAAATAATTGTTACTTTTCATGAAGTTTATGTATCTCGCTATTACTTTACCGAGCTGTGCAATTTTTCCGTGCTTGTAGCTTAGCCAATAATAATAATAATAATAATAATAATAATAATAATAATAATAATAATAATAATAATAATAATAATAATAATAATAATTCCCCAAGTACAGACTTGTAAGTAGCTTAAAATACACCCTTAACTGGCTTTTGGCTTCTAAAAGGTTAACATCTCAACAGTACCGGTGTTTTTGAAAGGAGGAATATGCAATCACATATGTAGCCTACGTTGAATATATTTTATCAATTATGGTTTTCCTAATTACCCCCTTTTAAAGGAAAGATTGACTTTTTCCAAATATTTATCTCAATTCCAAGGGTATTGTAATCGTGATCAATTATGAATATTTTTTTTTTGTGCACAAATTAGAGTTTGTTTAGATTTAATTCCCTTCTTCATGAAATAAAAGAACATTTATGACTGATGTCCTAAATTAAGTATCATTTAAAACCAAAATAAAATCTACTATGGCATATCATTATGTTTTTTATTTTTTAAGCTAAAATATAATTTTCAATTTCTTAGTAAATGTCCAATAATTGCTGCATATGTTAGCTGAAAGCGGAAGACTCCTCACTTGTGAGCCATGTAAAAAAAGAGAGAAAAAAAAGTTGTTCTTTTTCATTTTCGTTTAACTCGATTTCTTTGTTTCCGAAAATCTGACCACTGTTTGTAAGCCTGAAACATTTCCTGACCAAATATTCTATAGGTTCCAATGTGCCTGACTTTCACTTTCGCGTCCAGAAAAAAAAAATATATATATTGTTGAAATGGAATCACACCACTGCTGCATCTCTGAGTGCTATTCGGCTTCCTGAAATTGTTAAGATTTTGTTATTCCTCGGTTTGAGCCACTTAACAAAATGAGCTCCGTAAAAAAAAAAAAAAAAAAAAAAATGTACAGAACTGAGAGAGATGTTATCTTTTTCAAGAAAAGTGGAATATTCAAGATAAAAGTACCGGTTTCAATGAGTTTTTATGTTCTTAATTTTACTGAGAAGTGAAAAAAATCAATCCTTTATTCAAGAGGATATAGAACCTTGGTTGAAAAAATATCACTTGTATTTTTTGGTAATCGGTAAATGAATTCCACGTTTTAAATAAAAAATAATAAAAAAAAATGCTTTACTACAATGGTAAAGAAATATAAAACTCACTCTATTAATCTTTCAAGCTGATGACAAGTGTCATGAACTTTAAAGGATATGCAAATTATTTCGAATAACCAGTCAAACAAAGTCAAAATCATGTGTAAAATATTTGGTAGAAACATAACGAATGATCTGTCTTTTCAGACTCTTCCTAATTATACAGCTCTGCGCTATACATCCACGAGGCCTCTGACTATCTTGGAAATTTTTTGATGGATTAACGTTAATTAAGACAAACGAGAATTGGGAATTTCTTAGAATTTATTCATGTTCACGGATGTGTCTTCCTATTTCATATTAACGTTATGCATGTCCATATTCATACTTCCTATGATAAAAAAAAAAAAAAAAAAAAAAAAAAAAAAAAAAAAAAAAAAAAAACATGCACTTTATGAAGTTAATGTATAAAAAATGTTTTAGTAAAAGTTATCTGAAGGTTATTTGAAAGTGTTAAATCAATGTGTTATCATGTTATCACAATATTCTAAGATTTACAAGACACATGAATATAGGGTAACATACAACATTTGGGGCAAAGTCCAACCATTTGGGGATTAAGGAATTAAGACAAAAAGTTTTTCTTCCATCCATTTTATCCTGCTTTGAATGCAATTGAATGTTAATATCATATTTTCTTATATTATATTTTTTTATGATGATGATAAGAAAAAGAAGTAAAATTTCATGCTTTAGCTATAGACTTTTCATCTCACAATAAATTCAAATATAACAATGAAACATCTTATAACTCCTGCTATTATAACTTGTCAATGCTGTCCTTAACATACTTAAAAAAATAATTGAGGTTCTTCGAAAAGGAAAAGGGAAACTACTTCCTTGACCTTTGACGACTAACGACTACTCTTTCAGCCACTCAAATTCAAACAAAGGGAAAAGACTGCCGATTATGTTATTAAGAAATGTGTTTCCAATAGATTATGATATATACATACAAAATCCAGGGAAAAAAATATACGTTGTAACGCCATATAAAGTCTATAACTTGCATATAAAAATACTTCATCTCTCTCTCTCTCTCTCTCTCTCTCTCTCTCTCTCTCTCTCTCTCTCTCTCTCTCTCTCTGTGAGTGCATGTGTGCCCTTTAGACATTAATTCCTGCCTTAAAGTGATTAATTGATTGATTTATTATAAGTTATCTGGCAACCTGACATCTAAGGCCAATAAAGTGTCCTTTTTGTAATTTACGAAGGCATCGATGGATTCCAAATGGCAAATTGTTTGACCAACTAAGTCTGCCATACCTAGGATAACCTTTCCCATAGCTTTCCGTAAATTATCGCGATGTTTACAATTTACAGTTGTAATGAATATTTATAAAACGTATGGATGTGTTTTACTCGCACAAACACTAATCCGCTGGGTTATCTTTATTTTATTTTAGATACGATTTAATATATATATATATATATATATATATATATATATATATATATATATATATATATATATATATATATATATATATATATATATATATATATATATATATATATTTATATTATATATATATATATATATATATATATATATATATATATATATATATATGTATATATATATATATATATATATATATATATATATATATATATATATATATATATATATATATATATATATATATATATATATATATATATATATATATATATACACACACACACATATTATCTATGATAATTTTCATTATGAGACATGGAGGAGAAGCCAAAACGTGATTTTGAATTTAACTATTTTTACTTAATATTTTTCAAGCCTTTATTAACTTTAACATTGACAATATAATAGTTATTTTCGAGGATTATTTAGGATTGATATTTAATACATAAAGCTATTGAAATAAATTAACAATGGAATCAACTAATGGTTCTTGTACCCCATTTCCGAACAAATTAATAAAAAATTTCATTTTCTTATTTTACCTTTGGCGTAAATCGCATTCATGATTATTAGTAGGTCAGGCAGTTGTGAAAAACTACCGATATCACCAAGTTAATACTAGTGGGGTACTGGAAGGAAAATTCATTCTGGTATAAGATATAAAACTAAAAAACTGAAGTATATTTTACACTTTCATTACATATAAGAAACTTATCATGGGATACGATTACATGTTGGTAAGTCAATACATGAAACCCAAGAAGCTAAATTAAATGGATTTATCATTGAAGAAGTAACCTTATAAGATATCAGTGGAGGATTCATACACAATTATGTATATATAAAAGAAACATTGTTCTTTTTTGTCATTAAATAGAATGGAAGCAAAAATTAAGTTCAAGAATGGCTTGGCTCACTTCTGGCTTTTCATATAAGAAAGCGGTCTTCTGGGTGCCTACTATTGTTTGGATTGCTGCTTTCCCTCATCATTATTTCACTACTAGATGGCTAGGATTCTTCATCCTGGATACAATAAATTTAATCTTATTCAATTTAATAATAATAATAATAATAATAATAATAATAATAATAATAATAATAATAATAATAATAATAATAATAATAATAATAATGAAATTGATAATAAAAATCCAGTCGCATGTCTATGAATATTATTTTTGGATTTATGATAATGACATAGGTAATTATGAAAATAATGATAATAAAAACTTTTGGTTTTTACTGTTGGCCTTTGTTGTTTCATGTATAATTGTTGTGTAGGCTATAGTTTTTGGCCTACTCTTCTTCGTAAAATGATCGTTATGAAACTTAGTAAGTATATTCTATGGGTCACTATCTATTGATTCTCTGTCGGTTTTTCTTTTTCTTTAAAATTTTTCCAAGCTTACTAGTGATTTTTTATTGTGTGAAAAACAATAAAGTTTCCACAACTCTGTTAATGAGCGTCAGGTCATTGTGAAATTCGACATGAAAGCTCTAGATGAAAATGATTATTGACCACTGAACAGGAAATTGTATCAGACCACTAATTAATATTTATTAGCCTATTAATATTTTTCTAGGTGTTAATTTCAACAGCCTACTCCTCTCTTAATACTCGGTTGATCTGTCTGAAAGTTAGCATGTGTATACTACAAGATAACCGTATGAATGTTCTGAGGCTATTTCTTTTTCTCTTGTTATTTGGATTTATAATAAATTATTAAAAAATCAAGTCTCGAACTGTACCGAAACTGAACATGTTTGATGTCAAGTAAAGGAAGATGGACAAAAGATCAAAATAGTGCTCTTGTTTGAATGTTTTTCATCTTTATTGAAGAAAAAAAATAGATGTTTAAAGATGTTAGAAAACACTAATGGATTGTGTCAAATGAAGGAAGGCTTAAGAGAACACAACGGAGCAGTAGACAGAACTATTCTCATATTTCTTGCTCTTGATTGCCTGGCCTTGTGGCCAGATCCAAGCTTTTGCAATTGTGTAGCCAACTGGTGAATTGCCTGGACTTTAGTCTGGACGGGGGCTCTTTGACAAAATGCCTGGGTCCAATATTCAATATTATTTTGTGAGTAGGTTCGCTACTCATCCCATAGAACAGCATGATTTTGCTAAGCACAAAGAGCTTTGATGATTCTGGCTCTCCCTTTGAGCTCCCAAACCCTGCCCAGTTCAGTCTAAAGTGAAAGGTTTTAGTAGTAGAGAAATATGGTATAGTAGCTGGTTATAGTAAGCAAAATATACTGGGAGAGGAGAGAGGAACTTGAAATTATGTAAAAAGAAGCAGCTCTAAGCATAGAACCCTATATTTTGCTCCTAGGTAGGGGGGGGGGGGGATTTGGGGGAACTAGAGGATTTTGGGGTTAAGGAGAGGGATAGGCCTCTGGAAGCGAGTTGGATGACAAGGAAAATTAGGTTTTTTAAGGACAGTGATTCTCTTTGTTTGGTGAGGTTCTGGGTAGGATTGGAAGAAAAAGGTTGAGGAAAGGATGACGATGCCATTCCTTGCGCTGGTTTCCCAGCACCCGGATGAGGCAAAGTTGTTTCTCGTCACTGAGCACCCTGTGACCGGAACTGTTACGGATGCTTTGCCAGTGGTTTTGAAACTAGCTTTTCATGGCTGCAATCCTTTGTAAATGCTCGGGACACCTCTTCTTCCAGGCGTGTTGAGATACCTAGATCGAGTCTCAGGCCATCCTTGTGCTCACTGATTGCATACAGGTGGGATTGGACCTATAAAGGGGGCAATAACCTTGATGGTTTGGTGCATCGTTCTGGGTCTTGACCCGTTGTACACTGCTGGTGTTGCTGCCAAAGGTAAGTGAGGTGAGGAGCATGGTCACTGGGTAACTGGCGATTATTAACTTACTTAGCTTTGTAGCAGGATCAAGAAGTGTTAGAAATGCTTCCCTCTGCACTAGCCTAGTGTTATGTAATTTTGTACTGTGATACTATATGTGGTATGGGTATTACGATTAATGTTGTACAGTTTTGCATTGTTAGAACGTGTTTCGGCACAGTTCATAGGTTTAGTAGCGTACGTTATGAAGGATTTAACCATTCATTAATTGCCCCAGAGTTAGGATATGATTCTTCTTACTTTTTTGTTGCAGTAGCATTCGATCTTTTTGAGAGCGATGTTTACTTTTGTTTTCTCTGTGTATGTATACGAATTTTGTTTACATATTCTCACTCGAGAATCCCAAGTTGTTGGGTAGAGACAAGATTGAGAGCTGAGAAGCAATGTAAGCCAAGAAACCATTAAATGTATTTTAAGAATACCAACGTATCATTAAACCGCAACAAGAAGAAACGATACGACGTATAAAAACAATAATGAATGGATATTATTCCATGTATGTATGACGCTGTCACTTCACTTCGGATAACCAATACCATACACAACACCGAGCACCTCATTGATCCTTGGGGGTGGGGGGGGGGGGGGGCGCTATGATGAGTTAGCCTTTGCAGTTTGGTCAAGCTGTGATTTAAATGTTGTGATTGGCTACCATGGCCACCAATACAGCATAGGAGGTGGTGTTTCCTCGTGCCAGAAAATTTAAGTCAGTGAGAGATTCCTTCTTGTTTTTATTGGGTGCTGCTACCGTAGGTGTCTGAATGCTTTGTACGTTGGTAGTAGTTTCATTTAGTGACTCTGTCAGGCAGTCAGTATAATTGCACTCCAGGTAGTCTTTAGCCTCTTGGAGGGTGAATCTTCCCTAACCAAGGCAGGGGAGAGGATCTTGGATTCAATCTTTGCTGGTTCATCGGTGGTCACAGATGCCCGCTACAGAGCTGGTTGTTTTGGAGGAGAAGGGTCAGTGCTTCTTTGGTGCTTACTGGAAGGCGTAGGATGCCCGGCTACGGCTTCCACTGCTTTTGCTGCCTGGTAATTATCTTCATATTCCCTGCAGAAGTCGGATGCAAGTATGCAGTCTGAGCATCGACATCGTAGGTGGTACCTGTATATATCTTCGTCGTTGGGATTGTGCTAGAAGAACCCACATTTCGGAAGACTCT
>NC_090737.1:91067115-91077115 GCF_036898095.1 Palaemon carinicauda | reverse complement strand
GCTGTCGCCAGCCGCCCGTATAGCAAAGCTTTTTCAGCTCTTTCAAACACTGTTGGGGGACCGAAGGGCTTCGCTTGCCTTCAGAGAAATGACCAGTATCGCTTGCCTTCCACCTGCCATAGACGGCTCTCCTCGTGAGGTGAACCTACTTCGTGCCCTTTGGATACCCCGTTTACCCGAACCTATATGCGCTGCCATACCCGATGCCGATAGTTTACCCATAAAGGACTTGATGACCAAAGCCGACGCCCTTATGGACAGCCACTTCAAGACCTCCATCAACGCCTCCACCCCTGACGAAGAGGATGCCTATTCAAGGTCAACCGAAGCTGACATGAATGCCATAGAACATACACGCCTACCCCGTGACGTGCCGAAGCGGTGACAAAGCCACCCACCACCCACCAATCGCTCGCGCCCCAACAAACGACTTCTACAGCTGCTCACTACTTCCCATCCGCCGCAGTTTTGCTACTACCATTTCAGATTTGGGGCAACCGCGAAGAAATGTGCCAAGGATTGTGAGTGGCCAGAAAACGTGTAAGTAGGCCATCGCTTGTGGCGGTGTCCTCCTGTGTTTCTAATCTTTTCTTTTTACATGATGCAGGAACGGGCGTGCGATTATTGGTAGACACGGGTGCGTTTGTTCTCTTTTGCCAAGGAAACTCTTCAAGACACGACGTAGTCTGTCTACATCGGCTGAAGTCCGCTTGGTAGCTGCCAACGGATCTGTGATACGGTTACGAGAACCTTACATTATCATTCAGAAACGGTAAATTCAATTGGAAGTTTCTCGTTGCTGACGTCACAATGCCAATCCTCGGTGCGGATTTCCTCTCTCATTTCCACCTTCTGGTTGATGTCGCCCACCAACGATTGGTCAACGCAGACTCGTACTTGTCGACACCTCTTCAACCCGCCCCCTCTAACTTGCTTTCAACATTAGCGCACCCACGGATGCCTACGCACAGCTCCTCACGTCGTACCCGTAAGTTTTCCGTCCAGAACCTCGCCAAACGCCCACGGTTCCTGCCAAGCACGGTATTTATCACCATATGAAGACGACATGACCCACAGTCTCCACAAAATTCAGACGTCTCCCACCGAAACGCTTGGCAGCCGCCAAACAGACATTCACCAAAATGGAGGAAATGGACCTTTGCCAAAAGACCTCCAGCCCATGGTCGTCACCCTTTCACATCGTTCTGAGGAAAGACTGCTCCCTCTGTCCGGGGATTACAGGCGCCTCAACATTCAAACAGAACCGGATCACTACCCCCTTCCAAACATTGCTGACGTGACCTCCTACCTGCATAAAGCGAAGGTTTTCTCTACGCTCGACCTCCTGAAGGGGTATTATCAGGTTCCTAAGAACCCAGAAGATATTCCCAAGACCGCCATCACAACTCCGTTAGGTACATACACCTTCAATTACTCCTGTTTTGGCCTTCGCAATGCTGGGGCCATATTTCAACGCCTCATGGATGGCATCTTAGGGGACCTCCCCTTCTGTGTATGTTATGTGGACGACATACTTGTGTTCTCCTCTTCAAAAGAGGAACACCTCCATCACCTGCGCATCATGCTCGACCGCCTGCAACAAAACGGCCTTGTAATCCGGTACGACAAGTGTACCTTTGGCGCCAACGAAGTGTCGTTCTTAGGGCACCGCATCACCCCTGAAGGAGTCCATCCCCTCCCTGAGAAGGTAGCAGCCGTTCGGAACTTCCCCGCGCCCTCGACCGTCAAAGCTCTGCATGAGTTCTTGGGCATGATCAACTATTATCACCGTTTTCTGCCAGCCATTGCCACCACTCTTGCTCCCCTCTACGCCTCCCTCAAGGGCAAGCCAAAGGACCTGAAGGGGGTCCCCTGCAAGAAGCAGCCTTCTGCAATGCAAAGAAGGCCCTATCAACTGCTGCAGCTCTCACTTTTCCTATCCCACGTGCCCGTCTCCTTCTCTCCACCGATGCCAGCGACGTCGCTATTGGGGCAGTTCTCGAGCAGGTGGTCAATGGCTCGCCCCGCCCATTGGCCTTCTTCAGCAGAAAACTGTCCAAGGCAGAATTGGGCTATTCTACCTTCGATCAAGAATTGCTGGCGGTGCACTTGGCTGTCCGTCACTTTCGTCATTTCTTTGAAGGTACGCCCTTCGGCATTCGCAGAGACAACATGCCTCTGGTGCACGCCTTTACTCGACAGTCTGATGCCTGGTCCGCCCGGCAACGCTGACATCTCTCCGCCGTGGCTGAATACAATTGCACCCTTCAATACGTCCTTGGGAAAATGAATCCCGTTGCTGATGCCCCGTCAAGAAAGACATTGTCTGCCGTTCAACTGGGATTGGATTACAACGCCCAGGCTGAAGCCCAACGACAGAATCCAGAATATCAAGCATGTAGGATATCCTGCACGTCCCTCTGTTGGGAAGACTTCCCCATCGAAGACCACCCTCCTCTATGACGTCAGTACTGGCAGACCACGACCTTATATTCCTGCTCCCATGCGCCGACAGGTGTTTGATTTCATTCACGGCCTTTCACATCCCTCGTGCCGTTCTACTGCACAGCTGCTGAAGGCAAAGTTCATTTGGCACGGCATTTTTAAGGATGCTAAGGATTGGGTCCACGCCTGTACTACTTGCCAAACTTCCAAAGTACATCGACACACGAATTCAGGAGTGGGCACCTTTCCTCAACCTCAGCGGTGTTTCGCATACATTCACGTCGACGTTTTAGGCCCCCTACCAACATCACAAGGACATCGTTACCTGTTTACCGTCATCGACCGCTCCACTCGTTGGCCTAAAGACATTCCCATGGAAACTGCAACGTCCGCCTCATGTACATCTGTCTTACTCTCTGGATGGATTGCAAGATTTGGTATCCCTAAGCCTATTGCTTCAGACAGGGGAACCACTTTCACCTCTCAATTGTGGTCATCATTAACGAATCTCCTGGGCATCACCCTACATCACACAACGGCCTACAACCCCGCTGCCAATGGAATGGTTGAACGTTTTCATCACACCCTCAAAGCAGCTTTGATGCCCCGCTGCAAGGATTCAAACTGGTTTACTCAGCTTCCATGGGTCCTCCTGGGACTGAGGACCACTCCTAAAGACGCCCTCGATGTCTCGGCAGCTGAAATGGTCGTCCTTGCCGAATTTTCTCCTTCTACAACCTCCTCCGATGATCTCCAGTGCATACGTCACGTCGTGGGAAAGTTCACTCATGCTGCCAGACTTAAAAGCCCCCAGCGAAGCATCACATACCAACAGACTTGCACTCTGCAACGCACGTCTTCCTGCGCAACGACACTAGCAAGCCACCACTAACGCCCCCTTACACGGGCCCTTTCCTTGTGATCCGACGCAGTCTGAAAGCATTCCTACTGAACATTTGTGGCAAAGAAGACAGGGTCTCCATTCATCGTCTAAAACCTGCTTATCTCCTGCCAGATGACCCGGCTACAGTTCGCCTCTCTAGATCAGGGAGCCCTCTTTAACATGTACAGTATGTAATTGTTAGGGGGGAGCCATGTACCAGCCATGTGTCAAACGATCGTGCATAAATTATTTTGTATATATTATGCTTGTATCTGCGCCCTTCACTCGCACTAAAAAGAACCAGAATGAACATGTCTGCGTTTTTCCTCTCTAACATTGTCTGTTTCTCGAACATGAAAATTCCTATTGCCTTGAGGTTTTCTATATAAACGAGAGTGTTCTTCAATAAAGTTACTCAGTTGATTACATCCTGCCTTTAAGTCATAACCTTTCTCTCAGCCGTCTCACTTATAAAGTAAACCAAGCGAAAAGAAAATTGATTACCCTGGAAGTGAGTAATATAGAAATTTAATTATTAATGAAGTGTTCAAATTCTAACTATCACTCATTAGAAGACTGATCATTGAACGTGATGACATTATTTGGTAATATTAAAGTTTTCTTTGCTCTGGTCAGATTTTTGGTATATTTAGTATGTTTCTTTTTCAATTATCTTGTTTTGCAATTCCAGTACTCCCATTCGAAGAAATCGGCCTTACATGTTGATGGTTGTAGATTTTTATTGAATGTATGATAACATAATCAATGCACATTTATTATATAGCAAATTGGGACTGGCAATCATTGCTTTCGATTTACATAGATATCATCAGGAATACAAACAATGAAAGGACAGTTTCATTTAGCCAGCGAGTCACCAATGAGTAAAACTCGACAATTACAGGCTAATATATTAATTTTCACTGAAAAAAAACTTCCCTTTCGGCTATAATTAGTTGATGGAAATTCTGGGTAGGGGTCTGTGTTAGGGTTAGTACTTATAGGCAATTGGTTGACGAGTGACAGGGGTGAGAAAGTATTCAGGATTCGTGCTCAAGAAAAGACTAAGCATATATGGAGCTGATCTATTCGTGTTTTGTGATAGGCTTAATGTTGGTGAATGGTAGGGAATAGGGTCAGTTTGAGGGAATATGGTGGATTCTTGCTTTGACACAAGAAAGACGTGTAAAGCTTAAAGGTTATCATAGTCAGTGAGATATGTTGTGGATTTTCCTTTGAAATATGATCAGCTTTTCCGTTTGAGATATGTGTTGTTTTTATTTTCAATTATAATTTTGACTTTAATATGAGTTATATCATTTCTAGAATTACTTAAACTGAAATATTTACTCTAGGTCAAAATACTAGCCGGTATTGGTTTGGAAAATATATTTATTTTTTGTTTTTCTTTTTTAAATGACTCACTTAATCCCATGAAAATATATATTATGAAACAGAATATTAGTGTACGTTGTTATATTACTCCCATGAAAATATATATCATGAAACACATTAGTGTACGTCGTTATATTTTGTTTATATATCTGCTTTTGACATTTCAAATTAGTTTTGCCTCTCCTCGAACCTTAAAAAAGTATTTTTGAAAATGTTTCCCTTTTTTAGACTATTAGATACTTACAATTCCTCCATAACGTCAAAGGATTTCCAATTAAATACTTCTAATTCATCTATAAACGTTTAGTTGAAGGGAAATTACGCATAAAATGGAGTCCGCAGTGAAACACGTTCATAAAAGGCAGCATTTAAACGTGACAATTCTCCTGAGTTAAGAAATCACAGGGCAACTAAAATTATATGCAAAGAAACGAAATTAGACATAATTTTAGCATTTTTTTTCTCGATTTTAATAGAATAATATACAACAAAACTGTATTTTTGAGAGATTTATTCCTCGCCTCTATCTTATCCATATAAAATGAATGAAGCATAGCAGGGTATTGAGCTTCTTACTTGTTTGAAAAGTTACTTTATCATGGCCAAACAGTTTTATTTCTAACAAAGAAGCTGTGGTTGCCTGTTTGTAGCATTCTTGCCTGGTGATGGCCAGACTGGGTTTCGAGTTCCGCTCAAACTCGTCAGTTCTATTAGTTGCTACAACCATACCATCCTTGTGAGCTGAAGAGGTTGGGGGGGGGGGGGGGGGGTGTGCCTGTGCAGGAGTCATCAGCAGCCATTGTCTGGCCCTTCCCGGGCATAGCATGACTGGAGAGGGGGCTTGGTCGCTGATCATATGTAATATGGCAAATCTCTAGGGCATTCTCCTGTTTGATAGGGTAACGTCACAGTTCTTGGCCTATTCCATTCATGAGCGGCCTTCCAACCTTTAAACCAGAAAATTTGGTTCGCATTGCTCTTCTATGAAGACTGTGCAGAACTAATCGAATCAGCAGGAAGCTCAAAGTTTACTGTCGTCAATAATATACCATAAGTCACGCATGGGATAATTCCGTACTCTTTTTTTTTCTTTTTTTTTTCCTTTTTTTTTGATCTATATGGAAATGTCTTTATTCGCAGAAAATGAAATGGCCAGATGCCAATGAGATTACTATCTTTGTAGCAACAGAGAAGATGCGATTGTAAGAATTAATATATGAAAAATCGAAATAAAGGTGTTAGTGTATGTATATATATATATATATATATATATATATATATATATATATATATATATATATATATATATATATATATATACATATATTTACATATACATGTATAAATATATATATATATATATATATATATATATACACACGCATATATATATATATATATATATATATATATATATATATATATATATATATATATATATATATATATATATATTCATATACAGATATATATATATAAATATATATATCTACATATATATATATATATATATATATATATATATATATATATATATATATATATATATGTATGTATATATATGTGTGGTATATATATATATATATATATATATATATATATATATATATATATATATATATATATATATATATATATATATATATATATACATATATATATATATATGAATATATATATATATATATATATATATATATATATATATATATATATATATATATATATATATATATATATATATATATATATATATATATATAAAATATGTGTATGTGTTTGTTTATACGATCATATATTATATGCATGTATGTACTATATTTATAAACGGTATATATAAGTAAAATATAAGTTAATATACAAGTACTAAATCAAGGATCGACTAATAGTGGAGAAAATCATTTAGATTTTTCTTTTCAAATATAAATGTTGTTGGTCGTAGCTAAAGGCCATTCAGATGGAAAAAGAAAATTGTTCATTATATACCGCTTGGTTTGAACTACTTACCTTAATGAAAACGTACGTGGGTATTGTCACAATAATATCACATTTGTATCAGAATTAAGAAAAAAAAATCAGGTGGGTTGCAAATATATTTTAATATTGCGTACACATGTTCTAGGGATGTTAATGGCGAAAACACATGTTATATCACGCCAATGGCAAGCGTTAATGATATAGCTATTGAATTTGGAAGACCAAATTATTTTCAATTTTATGACAACCAAGATATCTCACGCTGATTCAATGCAAAATTAAAACTAAGTCTCTCTCTCTCTCTCTCTCTCTCTCTCTCTCTCTCTCTCTCTCTCTCTCTCTCTCTCTCTCTCTCCTCTCATACGTTTTTTTGGATTTTCTCTTATATCATTTGCAGTATTATGTTTAATTTTCTCACATTCAGAAATAATATTCCTCCTTGAAAAATTATAATTAAAATGGCTTGACTTTGAATATTCTTAGATATCAAAGAAGTTTGTCTATTCAGTGTAATTTTTGTACGTAATTATAGAAGCAAGTTTACAGAATTATTAAACCCCTTTGAAATCTAAATATATAAATAGTGGGAAAGATATTTTATATGGTAATTGAGTTGGATTAACTCTCTCTCTCTCTCTCTCTCTCTCTCTCTCTCTCTCTCTCTCTCTCTCTCTCTCTCTCTCTCTCTCTCTCTCTCTCTCTCTCTCTCTCTCTCTCTCTATTGGTTGTTTTTAATGACAATAAGGAAAATAAGAATCATAATAAAAATCATCATAATAATTTTTATCATTATCAAAAGCAACATTCATTTAGAAATAACTAAGAATAGCAATAAATTTCCAAACCTTACAGCAAACTTCTCGTAAATCCAATAAATCGCAATTGCATGCAGGAATGATATACAAATAACGAGGTAATTCCAAGTTCTAATTGACTTCCAGCAACAACCAATGGCTTGAATAGGAAGTTTCTCTAAGTTTTATTTTCTGCTGGCAAGAGGCTTGGGTCTGAAGACGGGTGTTGAAGGATAACAATTCTCTGGAATATCCGACGCTAATAACTTGCACAGACCTATAAATTTCATTTTAATTTTGAAGAAAATACTTTAAGGAAATATCATCATCATCTCTTCCAAGGTTTGATTTCTCCAGTCGTCTCTATCTTCAGCTTTTAGTTCAATACTTTTTGTATTCATCGTCATACTTCACGCTTCATCGTCTGCATTCATGTAGGCCTGGGTCTTCCAACTCTTCTAGTGACTTGAGGAACCCCAGTTAAACGTTTGTGAAATTAATCTCTCTTGGGAATTACGAAGAGCATGCCGAAACCATCTCCATGTACCCTTCAATATAATCTCATCCACATATGACAGTCAAGTAATCTCACATATATAAAATAAATTTTTTTCCAGTAATTTTGTTTTGGTCACTAATGCAGCAAAAATAATATAATGATATCACTCCAAAAATACATGTAGTGCATAATTCACTAATCAATTTACTCTAATTTATCACGTGGCATATATATATATATATATATATATATATATATATATATATATATATATATATATATATATATATATATATATATATATATATATATATATAGAATTTACCACAAAAAGAGAAATACATATTATAAAAGACGTATTTCGAATGTATATAATAAATATGAAAGTGAGTGCTGCCTCAGTGGCGTAAATTTTGTAATTAACTTTTTCTATTGTTCTTGTTATCTTTTTTCTTCATTACCACAATCCGCCAGTAACTGGGAAAGGGTCATATTGTCATTAGGAAGGTGATGAAGACCATATCATTCACAATACATTTTTATTATATAACAACATACTATGAAAGTAGAGATAATACGTATAAAGTATGAAACACTATCACAATGTTTGTGTTCCCAAAGTAATGGTCACTTAAGTAAAAATTTTTTAGATTTCTTGGAGTCATTATTATTATTATTATTATTATTATTATTATTATTATTATTATTATTATTATTATTATTATTATTATTATTATTATTATTATTATTGCTTTTGTAATAATAATAATAATAATAATAATAATAATAATAATAATAATAATAATAATAATAATAATAATAATGTTGATAGTAATAATTAATATTTTTATTGTGAGCAGTAATATTTAGTAGTAGTAGTAACACTGCAGTGTCATTAAAACTGTATGATGAATATCATAAGTATTCGAATTAGCATTGATAATATTATTAACAACAACAGCAGCAGCAGCAGCAGCAGCAGCAGCAGCAGCAGCAGTAGTAGTAGTAGTAGTAGTAGTAGTAGTAAATAATTTCAGTTCAGCATTTATATCCATAATGCACTGTTCCATTGGTAATGGCAAATAAAAGTTATATAGAAGAGGTGGCATGTAGAGTAATATAGAAAAATAAGTATAAGAAATTCTTATTTATCAACAGAAGATGATTGTGTATAATTGAAAGTCACAACATGTTCCTTAATATCAGAATTATGTGTTTCCAGAAAAAAAAAAAAAAAAAAAAAAAAAAAAAACATGACTCTAACCTTATGTATAACATCGGAATTCCGCACGACTTACCGACTGTAGCCTCCAGGGAAAGTCAAGGGAGGCACAACAGAATATATGACGTCTGGACACACACATTTATATATATATATATATATATATATATATATATATATATATATATATATATATATATATATATATATATATACATACATACTTATACATATATATATATATATATATATATATATATATATATATATATATATATATATATATATATATGTATATATATATATATATATATATATATATATATATATATATATATATATATAGGTATATATATAGATATATATATATATATATATATATATATATATATATATATATATATATATATATATATATATATATATATATATATATATATATATATATATATGTATATATATATATATATATATATATATATATATATATATATATATATATATATATATATATATATATATATATATATATTGAATAAATACCTATAGTGACCATATAGATCTTCGATTGTTATATGCTTTCTGGATAAGGTCATCACAAGTAACTTGGATCTGAATGAGAAATAATTGAAATAAAATTTTTTTCGCTAGTTAGATAAAAAATTTAGGTACGCTCAGATGATTAACGTATAAACATACTATAGTCCTAAAGGCTAACCAAGACGACTGACATATACCTCCTCATACAAAATTACAGCTCTGGAATTATAAAATATTTCACACGA
>NC_090737.1:91052115-91057115 GCF_036898095.1 Palaemon carinicauda | reverse complement strand
ATAGATTCCCTTATTTATATGACCAGTATCACCGAGCTTGGCAGAGCATGGTAAACCACTGTTGGGTTATCACTAATGAACATATGATGGAGCCCAGTCACCTATATTATTTTTCTTAAAATACAGGCTCGCATATGTTATATATGTACATATATATATATATATATATATATATATATATATATATATATATATATATATATATATATATATATATATATATATATTTATATATATATATATATATATATATATATATATATATATATATATATATATATATATATATATATATATATATACATACATACATATATATATATATATATATATATATATATATATATATATATATATATATATATATATATATTTATATATATATATATATATATATATATATATGTATATATATATATATATATATATATATATATATATATATATATATATATATATATATATATATATATATATATATATACTTTTTTCACGATTAGAATTATGATTTCGTTGGATATTGTTAATGATATTTTGAGTGTTATTGGATTTCAATAATTGTAATCTATTATAATTTTTTATTCTAATAATGACTATTGCCATTCTGTTTCAAAATGTTGAATTCTCTTCCTTTTACTTGTTTGTACTGAATAATTACTCTATGACCTAATGTCAAACAATACTTTCATCATCATCATCATCATCTCCTACACTATTGATGCAATAGGTCATTATTGTCTGTTGCCTATTTGACATTTATTTTCATTCCCATTTTAATTTTTTTTCCTCCCCTTTTTCATTGTTTTCCATTAGTGTCTTTCATTTAAGGGTTTTCATTTTCTAGAGAGAATTTTATATTACGTAATGTATGATATGTTACTGATCCAGTGATGAGACACTACATGTTAGATATGGCGTTGGTACCTCTAATCTTTCCTACTATATTCAGACCTCTATAACTCCTATAAAATTGAATTTTGAAGGGGAATTACATAGTTGATGAACGTTTTAGTGACAACATGAATTATTTTCTTTTGATTTGCTCAAAGGCATGTTATTTTCAATGTACTTATTCTATTGTTTAATGATATGTAGTTTGACTTTAATTATTTATATTTAGATAAATTACTGTGCGGTGAACTTAAAATGTAAAGCAGGTTTTCTAGTAGGCTTATGAGTACCCGAGGGCTTTGCCTCAGGGTTGCTTCTTAAGACATATATAATAAAGCCATTTGATTCAAAGGATTAACTCCCTTATATACTTATTAATTATAATATTGAGGGCGGTGTTTGAGCCAAGGCAAAGGCTTCTGTTTTAAGTAGAGTAGATACTATTGAGGAGTTTCTTTTAAACACAAAGGCAGCGCAAGAGGATGTAATTTGGGCATACACATCGGTATTCACCTTCAAGAATTGTAAGTTGTTAAGTTTTTTTTTCCGATAAAAGGCAGCTATAAGGTTAAATATGAAGATCTCTATGAACGTGTTGTCAAAAAATGTAGGAAAATGTGTCATACGTCATTAGAAGTATTTTTTTTTATTTCTTAGACATTCCAAAAGAAATGGAGGATGAGATTCTGATGGTTATTCTTAGAATGGTAAGACTTAGACACAGTTTTTATAACCAAAGTGGTTTTAAAGTTACTTTCGTACCACCAAAAAATTATCTTAAAAAAGAATATTCTATCGAAAAATACTGTTAATGGATTTCAGATTCACTAGATGTATAGTGTTAAAAAAATAACCTGTTTGAAGTGTAGTTCAGAATTTCATGACGCAAGATATTACGATACGACTAGAGTTGAGAGGACGAATGTATTTGTCACTAGAGATTTTCCAGCCTTATTATCAGTAAGTGAAAATAAAGTATCTGATCAGCCAAGTAGATTCAATGATGATGTCCGCAATGTTTCATTGTAAACGCTGAAACTTCAGATGAATGATTTGACTGCTAAAAGCAATAGAAATCTAGTAGTGTGTAATGGAAACCAATTTAATGGACAGCATTCTGATATAAGAGTGAACAGTATTGGTAGGAATTACAAGACGTGATGAATACGGGTCCCCTCCTCCGGAGTAGAAAAAAAAAAAAACCGAATGAAGTTGGCTATAACCATGATTAAGGCAATAATAATAGAAGCAGAGGTATACAATGTTATGACTGAAAATTTTCAACCGAGGGGGATAGGAAAACAAATATAGGATATACAGTAATTCTAGTAAGGATTTAATTACAAGCATACTCTAGAAGATGGAATGGAAAAATTAGGATTCATATTATAAAGATAACGATAGAACATCTAAACACTAGTATCGAAAGAGGAAGGTATTTTTAGTGTAACGGCGATGAGAGCGAAAGTGTTCTTAACCTAATCTTAAATTATTCTCACTTATATTATTTCCTTATTAACTTAAATTTTCAGGATATGTAATATTGCAAAAAGCAAGCCCCCAACGCCAACAGTGAACCTGGATCAGGTTAACACAAACTTAACGAGGACCATATTAATGGCAGTGGGGGACAAGTGCCCAAAACTTGCCGGATTAGATTAATAAAACCTTTCTTTTTCTGGTGTCTCTAATGTTGGCTTCAATAAATATTAAAGTTTAAATAAGCTCTATAAACAGATGCAACTAAAGATGTTAGCTTCCAAATATAGGATCCATGTATTGTTATTTTTTTCTGGAACACAATATTAGAGATAATAAAATTAGATATCTTGAGGAAGGTTTTGATGCACTACTGAATAAGCCAACTATTTTTAAAGCTGGCACTTATTTTACACTTAACAAGATGTTTAATATTTCTCTAATGTTGAGGGAGAAATAAGACACGGGTGGTATAATATCTGATGGAATCCAATATCTATTAATTCTTTATTTATTCATTTATTCTTGCTGAATTTATATGGACAGTCAGGATCTACTAAAACGAAGGAAAAAGAAAGTGTGTTTTCAGATAATATTTTATATCACTTGAGACAAAACGCATCATATATAATTTTGGCTGGCAACTTGTATTGTGTACTCCCAGGAAAGGATGTGAGTACGTGTATCTCGAGCTCTAGAATATTGAGAAAACCAACTAGCCCTGAAAAAGTTATGGTTTTCGAAACTTCACCTACCCAAGTATGCTTATTATAGAGCTGATTATGGTTTCAGAATTGATCGAATATGTGAAAATGTCCTGTATAGCGACATAAAACTGTCAACATATTCCATTACCTATGACAGATCAGACCATGATATTAAACCTATTTTGTATTGGCAACCAATGTAAATTGAGGAAGTGATACTGGAAACTGAATACTTCAGTACCGAATCGACAACTTCAAGATGTTGTGAGATAATCTGAAAAAATTATAAAAATAAATTGCCCAAATATCGAGGAGTGGTGAGATGTCATTATGAGACGTAAATTAAAAAGTGTTTTCTATTAATTGTCCAACTACATAACCGAGAGAAAATTTAACTTTAAACTTTTCACAAAGTCACTTTGAATTCTTAGCCAACAAGGAATCAATCGGCAATATTTATTTCAAACAAATGAAACTTATTGAAGACCAAATAAAACCTATAAAATATAAAAAAGGTAATGTATAGAAAATTAATCTAAAAACAGAATAAAGGTTGAATGGAGAGAGGCTGTTTGTTCATTTATTCGGGAGAGAGAAATTCAGAGGAAAAAATATCTGAGGAGAATTGCGCTTGGAGAATAGTGCAATACCACATAACACTGATTCTATTGCTTTTCATGTGAAGAAAGATCGCGAATCTTCATTCTAAAGGGTAAATACAGACTTGAGATTACAAAACCATTTTATTATGTCTACTGAAGCACCATAAACGAGGAACACAACGAAGTGTTGTTTGATATTGTAACTGGGAAAGAGTTATTGCACGCTTTGAAGACTAAGAACAAAGGCAAAACACCAGGATAGAAGGATGGGCTTCTCTTATAGTTTTACTTACAAACATGGAACATCATCAACTCAGAGTTTGCGGAACTGGTAAAGTATACTTTAGGCGTAAACTTCAGGTTAAGACAGAATCAGAAGAAAGGTATTATAAAAAGAGGGAGGTGGGGAATTTTCTGTTTGGAGAACTGAGGTCTTATACTATTTCTAGTTAGTAACATTATGATCTTTACAATATATTGCGTTGGCTTTGTTTATGGCCTTTTCTATAACGTACGTCGACATATTATAAAGATCACGATGTTACTAACCAAGACGATTTTGAAAATAAGATAAAACTCCCATATATAGAAGGTATTAAGAATATAATAAGTAATATCAACTCTGAGAACCCATTTGTTTTTTCATATTCAAGACCATAGGAAGCGCCCTTATTAATTTTTATCAAAATAAAGGAAATATAGTCAGACGTTTATGAAGTACCGAACATAAAAGATCTGTTAGGAATGTCTATGAAAACTCGGGGATTTTCGTTCACCCCAGAGACTCAGGGTACCAGATTAACTGGGGTGAGTGTTCTTTGCTTTTTAAGAGTACCTGTCCGTACAGAGGGGAAATCCTGGATCAGCCATCATAAATTAATCCAACACAATGAACTTATCGGGCGGCCAATAGAAAGCTTACACAGTGGCCAATAATCTTCTTAACACTATCATTAAAAAGATAATCCACGGAGACCGGCCACCAAATATGCATCAGATGTCAAGACATCCTCCGAGCGGCTCAACAATACTAAGACGCACCAGGATGTAATTAAATTTGGCTAAGCCTTCGGGCACTTATAACAACTGTAGAACAATAAGAAACACCCTTTTGCTTTCCTATATAAACCATCTCCGTCCACTGTATTCCTCATTTTTACTTTACATCCTGAAGAGGGTGAATGTTTATTGGTCGAAATTTAGTGATTTATTTAAATATCTTGTGTTTCTCTTATGGGTCTTTTTGAAAAAAAAACAGACACTCGTATACATACATACATATATATATATATATATATATATATATATATATATATATATA
>NC_090737.1:91022115-91042115 GCF_036898095.1 Palaemon carinicauda | reverse complement strand
ACAAATACAAATATTCCATTTAGATCAAAACGTTAGTTTCAATCAAATATATTTGTTAATTTGTCGAGCAGATTAGTTTATATGAGCGGAAAACATCCATACTTTTTGTAAATATGTATCATGACTACGATTCGGAAATATCCCTATGATTACTGCAAAGCTGAAATGACATTTGAAAAGCGTTCCGGGATATGGCAGACTGAACTGGTTAAACAAATTTTCAATTTGGAATTTATCGACGGCTTCGCGGTTGAGTGAATGTCCCTCTGAAACCACAATGGCCTTTATAAATGACGCACATAATAGAGAGAGAGAGAGAGAGAGAGAGAGAGAGAGAGAGAGAGAGAGAGAGAGAGAGAGAGAGAGAGAGATTGGAAAAACATTCTTTAAAGACACTAGTTCATTGGAAATAGTCATAGGCAGGTTTCCCTTTTGTCTGGATCTGCATGGCGAAATGTTGGATCGTTTGACGTCAATGAAATCGTTTGACAAATGGATGGGATGTTTAGAGCGTTTCTCTTTCTTTTAAGAGCCTCAAATAATTCCTTTCGTATTTGGAAGACAGAAATACCAGACATTTTTTTTCTTCTTCTTCTTCTTCTTCTTCTTCTTCTTCTTCTTCTTCTTCTTCTTCTTCTTCTTCTTCTTCTTCTTTTTCTTCTTCTTCTTCTTCTTCCAAGGATGATGACGAAAGAAATTATAATATTACGTTTAATGAAGAGGATAAACGTGAAAGCTTCAACTAGATGTTGAACTCCCCTGATTCGCATCTGACATACCTCACGAAATATGCTGGAAATACGCAATTTCAGGATTATTATTACTATTATTATTAACTGCTAAGCTACAACCCTAGTTGGAAAAGCAGGATGCTATAAACCCAGTAGCTCCAACAGGGAAAATAGCCCAACGAGGAAAGGAAACGAGAAAAAATAAAATTTTTAAGAAGAGTAATAACATCAAAATGAATAATTTCCTATATAAACTATAGGAATGTGAACAAAACAAGAGGAAGATAAACAAGACAGAACAGGGTGCCCGAGTGTACCCTCAAGCAAGAAAACTAACCCAAGGAAGTTGAAGACCATGGTACAGAGGCTATGGCACTACCCAAGACAAGAGGACATTGGTTCGATTTTGGAATATCCTTCTCCTAAAAGAGCTGCTTAGCACAGCTAAAGAGTGGCCACTGAACAATTACATTGCAGTAGTAAACTCCAAATGTTTGCTCTCCTTATATGTTGACATTTTGTATTTTTTTTTTTTCTTTTTTACTAAAATTTGGGATATCATCCCAAATGCTGTACTTCAACCAAAATGTTAAACATAACATTTCCGATAGTTCATGGAATATTATGTTCAGAGGATTCCACAATTTGAAATAGGCCTATGATAATTGTTTTAATAAAAGGGGTTTGAATGTTTTCATACACAGCGCAAGTTTTTTCCCGGCCTATTCTCAACATAATTAGAACTGTTCATATCGATAATCAGAAAATCATGTATATGCATTCTAACATTCGTATGCACGTATAAAATACTGAAGAATCTGAGACTTCTTTTGTTTTAACGTTAATCCGCCAGTCAATTTTGGATAAAAAGTCAGAAGCCTCGGATTTTATAGTCCTATGCTGTGTAATTAGGAAGAATATAAGATGTATCAGTAGTTTCTTTTTGCTGAATGTTTGTAAAAAAAAAAAATGCTTCTGCCTCATTTAGTTATTAGGAGTAACATATGAAATTGTTTAATGTTCATCGGATGTATAATTTTTTCATGTAGAAAGGTTTGTATATATTATTTCCATTTAGTCTTATGGAGGTAGTAATGTTTCATTTGATATGAGTAAAGTATATCTTTGATTTCCTTTAAAATAAAAAAGAGAAAGAAAATAACTCAAAAGAAATATTTTTATCTTGTACCTTTCCTTCTCAATATTGAAACAAACAATATGTCGCAGTTCTATATCTTTTTATTTTGTATCCTTGAACAAACCGAGACGAAATAAAACGGAAGCAATATCAGAATGTCAAGTTCTCGGGTGGTTTTATTCTCTCTCGGTCTTTATTTTGCCTCGGACAAGAAATTGGAAGTCAGCCACGTTTCGACCTGGAACATTGGGTCAGAAAAATTTGTGGACTCGTAAACGGTGGTGAGATTTTCGTAAAGAATAAAAGGGCAAGAAAAATCAGGAAGGAGAAATAAAAACTCGAAATCTTTACAGCCTTAACACGTGATTAGGATTCTTTCTTTTTCGAATCAACGAAACAAGCGATTGTTCGACATTTCTGGGAACTGGAAAATCTAGCCATAAGCTTCAATAAAGGGAAGATACAGAAAAATTGGTTCTTGTATAATGTTTGTATATTATACTATATATAAAAAAACAAGAACATTAGAATAGTCATGAATGTTGAAATTTGGGTAGGAATAAACAATTGAAAAATAATATCTAAGTGTGCTATGGAGATATAAAATGATTTTCATTATCATTATAACAAAGTACTTTTAATCAACATATCTATTAATTAGAGGTGAATCTTCCTAGAAAATGAGGTAAAAAATTAAACCATACTGAGCTCGAATACTGAAATTCAATACATTTTTGCGGGGATCATCACATTTCCATGTCAAGAGCATCGGTGCAATTGAGGCTCGGAATCGAAATGGAAAAATTTGAGCAATATAAATAATAAACCACAAGAAATACTCAAAATATGTATCGTTTTGCATATGTATATTTATTTTGTATATAACCTTCTGTATCAATGAAAATTATACAAGATTTCGAAAAAAACGTATATAAGTTTTGGTTGGGAGTGAATAAGGCAGGCAGAAAAAAAAAAAAATATATAAGTTTTGGTTGAAAGATAGGTTGGGAAGATAGTTTAAAAAATTCAATAAGAAATTCAGTGAAATTATTTTGATGAAAGATTTGATGACATGTTGTCCTGAAATACATACGTCAAGTAAGGATATATGAAACAGTCAAGGCAAAGTGAATTTCAATATTATGATACGATTGAAGAAAACTTGATGAGCTATCTCTACTATTCTCCTTAATTAGGACTTGCCTCTTAATTCCATGGCTTTGTCAGTTTGATAGTTAATGCTGTACAGATTGTTTGTCATTATCTTATATTGCAAAGGTCAAATTCTTTTTCCCTTGATGGTATATAGATGACTTAATAATATTTCATATTATTCAGTATATCTCTAATAATGTTATTAAAGTATTGATAGTGAGGTCAAAGGAAAAGCTAAGGATGGCTGGGAAGAATATTTGGACAATAAAGCAGATGAGGCACAAAGCTATGAATTCAGGAAGTGGCTGCGTTTTAAGAATTTCTAATAAAATTATTAATGAAATCTCGACTGGGGCAAAGAAGAAGAATCATATACCTATCAAAAAGAGAAATCGCTTCTTTATAGCAACAAAAGAGGAAGAAAGACAACGTTAGATGGGACACTTTAAGATTATAAATAGGAGATAATATGAAGGGAATATTTTGATTGATATAACTGAAGCTGATGAAGACCTTGATGTACCCATGAATGGATTCAGTGTGTTTGAAGTCGAAGCTATCCTAGAAAGCTAAAGAGATGTGAAGCTTTTGGATACGATGGAAATGGTTTTAAGGTTTTTTTTTACAAAGGATTTACACTCCAGAACGCCATTATTAACCAGGAAATTTGGAGGTGGTTGACGCATCAGTCAGGCGTTGGAGAAGACGCAGAAATTTTACCATTTTCTTTTCCATTATTCGATTTTATCTATGTTGATTGCTCTGGTTATAAGAACATAATATTACACCATAGTCCTGCAACTTCTGGAATATAACTATTTCTAATTAATGATTTGAATCCGTAATGAACAAATATATTCCCTATTCAAGGAAATTCATTTTGGCAGCGCTGTCCCAATCTCGTTCACCAACCTTAACTATGCTGCATTGTTATTTTGGTCACTTGTATAGGAAAATTACTTACCATCCATATATTCTGATGAAGAATGGAAATACTGAACAGTTTTATGATCTAACTCATGTTGTTTCCGATATCTTGTGAAATATTCACACCCTTTTCTGGTAAAGGTTTTATTCTTAATAAGGAAACAGTCGTTGGAAAATTTACCAACTATCAATTATCTAGCCTCCACCTTCCTACAATACTTTTATGAAACACGCGTTTTTCAAATAATCGACTATAATAGTTTGAAAAAGGTGCCTCGGATGCACACACACACATATATATATATATATATTATATATATATATATATATATATATATATATATATACACATATATATAGATATATATATTATATATATATATATATCTATATATATATATATATATATATATATATATATATATATATATATATATATATATATATACATACATATATATATTCATATAAATGTATAAATATATATATATATATATATATATATATATATATATATATATATATATATATTATATATATATATATATATATATATATATATATATATATATATATATAATATATATATACATATATATGAGAGAGAGAGAGAGAGAGAGAGAGAGAGGAGAGAGAGAGAGAGAGAGAGAGAGAGAAGAGAGAGAGGAGAGAGAGAGAGAGAGAGAGAGGGAGGGAGAGGGGGGGGGGGGGAAAGTTAAGTTTTGAAAAATTCAGACCATTAGAGACGGAAACGAGGAACACATTCATTTTGAAACTAATTTATCAAGTATTCATACAAATTTTGGATTAAAATAAAAAATGTAATCTTAAAAGAATAGAAAACTTCATGCTCAGAGAGAAGATGATCACCAATCGGCTTAGAATGAATAAAAATAACGTTCCATTTATCGGTTAAACGATTCCACACGTAAATAATGAGTTAACAAGAACAAACTCCATAGCATATGTTCTATTATTTGAAATTGTTCCTCAATGTGAACTATTGAAATAGGATTGTCCAAGAATCGCTAATGCTAATATTTTGTGAGATATTTTTCTTTATTTTTTTAATGTTTGTATGATTCCTCCCCCCCCCCAAAAAAAAAATATATATATATAATACTATTCTTTTTTTTTCTGAATAAACACGTATTTATAGATATATTAAAATTATTCATTAAAATAAACTAGCAGGTGTAGAATAAGATATTTTAGAAATGCCATCATCACAGAAAATAAATAATAATTTAATTATTATTATTATTATTATTATTATTATTATTATTATTATTATTATTATTATTATTATTATTATTATCAATGGTAGTAGCGATTATGAACTCGAGTACTCTATTGTTAACACACATGCATTTAAACAAGCTATAAAGAAATGAAATGGCTCGAAGAGAATTATAGTCGAAATTTGTAAAGAAAGGAATTTTTACTTTAGAAGTAGTTGGAAGTATATTTTAGAGACCAAATGGATTATAGAAAAATAACAACAACTTGTAGTAAGAGGGGAATGAATAGACGGGAGGAAAGTAAGATATATTCATAAAGATTCATGTAAAAGAAAATACAAGGTAAAATATGAGATTAACTTCATATATAACAAGAATGTAAATTATCCCATAAGATATATTGACTAACGGTGGTCTTAAGATTCTACTACAAGAAGGAATTTGTTAATACCATGATATGAACTTCCAGCAATTCTTATTACGCTGGCAGAGTCATCAATAAGCCAATGCAGCCAGAGTAAAAAAAAAAACGCTTATAAATATTGGCCCGGAAATCCAGAAAACGCAGTAAGAATAGAGGTCAAGATGTAGCAATTAAATTTTCATGGAAAATGTAGGCATCTATTAAAAAGGCATAATAGAATAATAATGTGTAAGAAACAAAAGTGCCTTTAATAATGTATAGCCTACCAAGTGAGGCAAAGAGCTATTGTGTGAGAAAAAGTATAATTTTTATTAATCTCCGGTATGAATAAAAAGGTATTTAAAACTTTAAAAAAAACCATAATAAAAAAACATATGGAATTGAGGTATTGATGAATATTCAGTTATAGAACTTCACGCCATTAACTATTGTAAGCCTACTTTATTACTAATTAGACAAATGAAAAATCACCAGAAATTTCGAAAAAAAAATTAACATACCAATTGTATGTGGTAGTAAATGCAAAAAGAGGAAAATAAATGACAGTTTGAATAATTCAGTAAAAGAGATATAACTAATCGGAGAGGAGATACGACAATGGGTAGTGATATATATACAGTATATAACATTAAAGAAAACGAATCAAACGATGAAATGTATAACTGGCTAAAAAGGAAAAAAAAAAATAATCAATATAATCCATGAGAATAAAATTTCATTCTAAAAGCACTAAAGACTGATATCCGTTAGAGTAGAATGAAAAGAAATAAAATGAAAAAAGAACAAGAACCCAACTCCTTTCTTATCCTGATATTGATAAAATAATTCACGAATGTAAGAATTAAATCGTTACAGCGTAATAATATGAACATCGAAGAATAAATTTAAATAAATCACCGAAATTTTCTGCCATCGAAGAAACGCTCACTCAAATCTAAAACTTAAGAAAAGTTTAAGAGGGAAATCTTATCCATATCTTCTATATAAGAATATGAAAGTGAAATATGGTTGAAAGTCACAACTATAAATTCCTATGAATAAAAAGAGAAAAACTGAAATACTTTTATATAATAAAAGCTAATGAAAGAAGTTCGTCCATCGCTCGGCAGTGAACGCCTGACCAAGTGAAGCGCATTAGCGAAATGGAAAAGGGATTTTGGCTGAGCCATAAATTGGAAAGTATTGCTGGAGAATTACGTGTTGGATCACCAGCGAGGCTTTTCGTTGCTTAATAGCAAATTCTCCTACGCTTGCTAATGCCGATGTTTAAGATCTCTTTCTGTGATCAAGGACAACGGGGGGAAAATGAAGGCAAGGATTACCGCTCCTCCAATTTGTAAGAGAAAAATGTTTACCTCGCTTACACACAAACATACACAAACAGACACAAACCCATATATATATATATATATATATACATATATATATATATATATATATATATATATATATATATATATATATATATATATATATATATATATATATATATATATATATATATATAATGCTAATCTGCGTGTGTTTCTTAACAAAAGACTATGAAAGGAACAAAGGTAATTAAGATAATTCTCTAGATATTTCGGCCCATACTCATAGGCTTTCTTTACGGTATACAGTAAAATGAGATATGAAATGGACAGTGACAGTTAATATATAAAATCAAAATAGTGTGTCGAGTTATTCTGAAAAAAAAAAGGTTGTATTTTATGCGTGAAAGAAATAGTCAAAATCAATTCCCTTTTATGGTTACCTGGCACCCGGCCTTGCTTGATTATTTGGATAATAGTAATGAGAAGGGTATTGTCTATTATGTCCTAAAGACATGTTCTTTTTATTTATTTTTTTTATTTTTTTTTTTTGGTTCTTGAAGGTCGATTCCAGAATCTATCTTTTGTACTGAATGACACTTTGACACAGCAGATATTCATAATATTTTATGATCTGAAGATCATGAAAGGTTTCCTGAAATTTAAACAAAAAATATGTTTATTAGCAACTCTTGTACTCTTATCCTCACACAAATATATAAACAAATACACACACACATTTTTACATTATATTTTAGTCTGTGTTAGTTTGTTTGTGACAAACTTCAACATGAGGCAGTATTTGAAATAATGTTCCATACAATCGTGAAATACTTTTCCCTGAGCATTTGGCTCAACGAAAAAACTAAAGGTTTGACCATCAACCTGACTATACGTATTTTAGCAAAATAAATCTTCCATGAAAATATTTCTATTTCATGTATAATTGGAACTGTATTTTCTTAATAATTTCGGCTGACGCCATCCGTTTATAGGTTATATTTCAGAGTTACAGATCTACTGGTTTTTATTATTCTTTTCTTTTATTTAGTGGATGTCTATGTTAGTGTCATAAATGTTACATTTATCATTTTATACAAGGTTCAAGGTAATGTTTTATAGCCTGCCTACCATTCCTTCATAACATTTGATGTACATTATTTTTTTGTTTTGAAGACGTTGTTTTGTGTCTATCCCTTTCATTATGCATTCAGAGAAAGTATAATAAATGCAACAATATATAACCATATAAAATGATATATATGGGCATATATATATATATATATATATATATATATATATATATATATATATATATATATATATATATATATATATATATATATACATATATATATATATATATATATATATATATATATATATATATATATATATATATATATATATATATATATATATATATATATATATATATATATTTATATGTATATATATATATGTATATAATTATATATATATATATATATATATATATATATATATATATATATACATACATATATATATATATATATATATATATATATATATATATATATATATATATATATATATATATATATATATATATATATATACATATATATATATATACATATATATATATATATATATATATATATATATATATATATATATATATATATATATATACATACATATATATATATATATATATATATATATATATATATATATATATATATATATATATATATATATATATATATATATATATATATATATATATATATATATATATATGGATGAATATCAACACAACATCGTGTTCAAATAGAAATAAATTTCTACCTCATACTTGGGATCGAACGCTAGCCCCTTCTAATGAAAGGCCAGGTCGAAACCAACCATGCCACGAGAGGCCATAAAAGGGAATCCGAACCTGACACTAATCTAGCTGTCCGAGGATTTACCTGGCAAGCCATCAGTCTCTTACCAGCAAGTTTTACCCGATTTCCCCGGCCCACCACGTGACACAATTGGTAGTAATTCATTCAAATTACCCCTAATGAGTCAATATGGATAAATATCAACACAACATCGTGTTCAAATATAAAATAAATTTCTACCTCATACTTGGGATCGAACACTAGCCCCTTCTAATGAAAGGCCAGGTCGAAACCAACCATGCCACGAGAGGCCATAAAAGGAAATCCGAACCTGACACTAATCTAGCTGTCCAAGGATTTACCTGGCGAGCCATCAGTCTCTTACCAGCGAGTTTTACCCGATTTCCCCGGCCCACCACGTGACACAATTGGTAGTAATTCATTCAAATTACCCCTAATGAGTCAATATGGATAAATATCAACACAACATCGTGTTCAAATAGAAATAAATTTCTACCTCATACTTGGGATCGAACGCTAGCCCCTTCTAATGAAAGGCCAGGTCGAAACCAACCATGCCACGAGAAGCCATAAAAGGAAATCCGAACCTGACACTAATCTAGCTGTCCGAGGATTTACCTGGCGAGCCATCAGTCTCTTACCAGTGAGTTTTACCCGATTTCCCCGGCCCACCACGTGACACAATTGGTAGTAATTCATTCAAATTACCCCTAATGAGTCAATATGGATAAATATCAACACATCATCGTGTTCAAATAGAAATAAATTTCTACCTCATACTTGGGATCGAACACTAGCCCCTTCTAATGAAAGGCCAGGTCGAAACCAACCATGCCACGAGAGGCCATAAAAGGAAATCCGAACCTGACACTAATCTAGCTGTCCAAGGATTTACCTGGCGAGCCATCAGTCTCTTACCAGCGAGTTTTACCCGATTTCCCCGGCCCACCACGTGACACAATTGGTAGTAATTCATTCAAATTACCCCTAATGAGTCAATATGGATAAATATCAACACAACATCGTGTTCAAATAGAAATAAATTTCTACCTCATACTTGGGATTGAACGCTAGCCCCTTCTAATGAAAGGCCAGGTCGAAACCAACCATGCCACGAGAGGTCATAAAAGGAAATCCGAACCTGACACTAATCTAGCTGTCCGAGGATTTACCTGGCAAGCCATCAGTCTCTTACCAGCGAGTTTTACCCGATTTCCCCGGCCCACCACGTGACACAATTGGTAGTAATTCATTCAAATTACCCCTAATGAGTCAATATGGATAAATATCAACATAACATCGTGTTCGAATAGAAATAAATTTCTACCTCATACTTGGGATCGAACGCTAGCCCCTTCTAATGAAAGGCCAGGTTGAAACCAAACATGCCAAGAGAGGCCATAAAAGGAAATCCGAACCTGACACTAATCTAGCTGTCCGAGGATTTACCTGGCGAGCCATCAGTCTCTTACCAGCGAGTTTTACCCGATTTCCCCGGCCCACCACGTGACACAATTGGTAGTAATTCATTAAAATTACCCCTAATGAGTCAATATGGATAAATATCAACACAACACCGTGTTCAAATAGAAATAAATTTCTACCTCATACTTGGGATCGATCGAATCCCAAGTATGAGATAGAAATTTATTTCTATTTGAACAAGATGTTGTGTTGATATTTATCCATATTAACTCATTAGGGGTAATTTGAATGAATTACTACCAATTGTGTCACGTGGTGGGCCGGGGAAATCGGGTAAAACTCGCTGGTAAGAGACTGATGGCTCGCCAGGTAAATCCTCGGACAGCTAGATTAATGTCAGGTTCGGATTTCCTTTTATGGCCTCTCGTGGCATGGTTGGTTTCGACCTGGCCTTTCATTAGAAGGGGCGAGCGTTCAATCCCAAGTATGAGGTAGAAATTTATTTCTATTTTCACACGATGTTGTGTTGATATTTATCCATATTGACTCATTAGGGGTAATTTGAATGAATTACTACCAATTGTGTCACGTGGTGGGCCGGGCAAATTGGGTAAAACTCACTGGTAAGAGACTGATGGCTCGCCAGGTAAATCCTCGGACAGCTAGATTAGTGTCAGGTTCGGATTTCCTTTTATGGCCTCTCGTGGCATGGTTGGTTTCGACCTGGCCTTTCATTAGAAGGGGCTAGCGTTCGATCCCAAGTATGAGGTAGAAATTTATTTCTATTTGAACACGATGTTGTGTTGATATTCATCCATATTGACTCATTAGGGGTAATTTGAATGAATTACTACCAATTGTGTCACGTGGTGGGCCGGGGAAATTGGGTAAACCTCGCTGGTAAGAGACTGATGGCTCGCCAGGTAAATCCTCGGACAGCTAGATTAGTGTCAGGTTCGGATTTCCTTTTATGGCCTCTCGTGGCATGGTTGGTTTCGACCTGGCCTTTCATTAGAAGGGGCTAGCGTTCGATCCCAAGTATGAGGTAGAAATTTATTTCTATTTGAACACGATGTTGTGTTGATATTTATCCATATTGACTCATTAGGGGTAATTTGAATGAATTACTACCAATTGTGTCACGTGGTGGGCCGGGGAAATCGGGTAAAACTCGCTGGTAAGAGACTGATGGCTCGCCAGGTAAATCCTCGGACAGCTAGATTAGTGTCAGGTTCGGATTTCCTTTTATGGCCTCTCGTGGCATGGTTGTTTTCGACCTGGCCTTTCATTAAAAGGGGTTAGCATTCGATCCCAAGTATGAGGTAGAAATTTATTTCTATTTGAACACGATGTTGTGTTGATATTTATCCATATTGACTCATTAGGGGTAATTTGAATGAATTACTACCAATTGTGTCACGTGGTGGGCCGGGGAAATCGGGTAAAACTCGCTGGTAAGAGACTGATGGCTCGCCAGGTAAATCCTCGGACAGCTAGATTAGTGTCAGGTACGGATTTCCTTTTATGGCTTCTCGTGGCATGGTTGGTTTCGACCTGGCTTTTCATTAGAAGGGGCTAGCGTTCGATCCCAAGTATGAGGTAGAAATTTATTTCTATTTGAACACTATGTTGTGTTGATATTTATCCATATTGACTCATTAGGGGTAATTTGAATGAATTACTACCAATTGTGTCACGTGGTGGGCCGGGGAAATCGGGTAAAACTCGCTGGTAAGAGACTGATGGCTCGCCAGGTAAATCCTCGGACAGCTAGATTAGTGTCAGGTTCGGATTTCCTTTTATGGCCTCTCGTGGCATGGTTGGTTTCGACCTGGCTTTTCATTAGAAGGGGCTAGCGTTCGATCCCAAGTATGAGGTATATATATATATATATATATATATATATATATATATATATATATATATATATATATATATATATATATATATATATATATACATTGTCGTATGCTCACCTGTACGCCACCCATGCAATTTTCATGTATATTTTGCACCATATTGTTCAATATTAGCTCGCGACTACCTACACTGATCGTAAATATTTTCCCCTTCAAACACAACAAAAAAAAAAGTAATATCTCTCATGCACATATTCTAAGAATTTTTATTTGTACAGTTGTAGCTGCTTGTTCTTTGTTGCGATTTAAAAATTATTGTTCTTCATAAAGAATTTTTGTACTGCGAAATAATTTTAACAGTGTCATGACAATGGCTCCCAAGTGGATGAAGAAAGACAATTCGAGGAAGGAAAAGATTATACGTGTTGCTGATCTGCAAAAACTGAACAATCGTATTACAACACCAACAATTGGTATATTTATAATTCTAAACAATATAAATGATGTCGAAGCATCAGAAAATACAGAAGCTGTGCTGTTATTGACGAATCAATGGTGACTTTTTTATTGCGCTGAAAGGTTTCTGATTATTTGGATTAATGAGAAGCATTTAGAAGGTGATACGATTACTGTAAATACTGTTTTATATATATATATATATATATATATATATATATATATATATATATATATATATATATATATATATATATATATATATATATATATATATATATATATATATATATATATATATATAATAACTAGCAATGGTATTAGAGCGGGGCAAGGTTAAGAGTCATGAGAATAAAAAGGAGATTTTAGCTGAGGACATGGAGATAACAGTGATGTAAGAACCCCCCCCCCCCCATTATTCATAAAAGATACGTATTTGGCTAGGAAGTAACGAATCTTTATATCGATAATGTGATGTCACGTGTCGATTATAGTTTAATTAAAAGTACATAGCAGTCGACACTAGATTGCTTCAATGTCAGTTCTGAATGTAAGAGTGTAAATAAAGACTACCAAGTTTCCACACAGTGTAAATTAGGTGATATAGTTAGTGGTGGTGAATGCCAATTAATAGAAAAAATCTTTTAATCATAACATGGATGGATATTCTCCTCCTCCTCCATCGCTTTCGTTTCCCTTACATCACTGACAAAATAATTTGCTATTATTATATAATTATATAATAATACAATTTTATTCATTGCAAAGTATCAGATTGTAGTAATTTCTGATATCCGGCTTCATAATGTTTTCCTTAAATATCAATAAACTGTTTTAAACATGGGTGTATATGGGTATTTATGGACATGTAAAAGACATGAAGGGCCTTTTCTATATATATATATATATATATATATATATATATATATATATATATATATATATATATATATATATATATATATATATATATATATATATATATATATATATATATATATATATATTAAAGCAAAATAGAAATATATATATATATATATATATATATATATATATATATATATATATATATATATATATATATATATATATATATATATATATATATATATATATATATATATATATATATATATATATCATCAGCTGTTACCAGTTCACTGCAGAACAAAGGCCTCATCCGTTATTACACCCGCAAACTTTCCCTGCTTTTCAATCCATAAACTTTTTTTCTTTCCCCTGCCTTTTTTCATCCTGTTACTATCAATGTCAATCCATTATCCTCCATTCTCATCACATGTCCTGTCCACATCCATTTTTTTTCTTACATGTTAAAATACCGTCTACTTTAGTTTGAACTCACATCCATGTTGGTCTTTTACTATCTCTTATTGTTATCCCCATTATTATATTTTCCATAATCCTTTGAGTTGTAACTAGCTTACCGTAAGTCCTAAGGCTTTAGCAGGCTCCCCGTTTCTGGTGCATAAGTTAAAATTGGTAGGACATAAAGGGCATAAACAGACGTAAATGGAAGGACATGTCTGATGCCTTTGTTCTGCAATGGACTTGTATCGGATGATGATAATATATATATATATATATATATATATATATATATATATATATATATATATATAAATATATATATATATATATATATATATATATATATATATATATATATATATATATATATATATATATATATATATATATATATATATATATATATATATATATATATGTATGTGTGTGTGTCTATATATACATACACGTACCCACACACACACACACACACACACACACATATATATATATATATATATATATATATATATATATATATATATATATATATATATATATATATATATATATATATATATATAGATAGATAGATAGATAGATAGATAGATATATACATATTACTCACCTTTTTTCTTTTAGTTTGGCTGTGTGTGTCCTTGTGGCGAGTCTTTGTTTTATCCAGTTATCCGGAGATAAATATTGATCAATGATACAAGTGTCCATATTTCCCTAAATGTATAAAATTTGATGATTTAGTTTTTCTTTTACTCCTTCCTAATTTTTTCGGGGATATTTTTTCCTGTTTAGATGGTCTAAGTTTTCTCACCAGATATTTCTCGGGTCCTAAATATGTTTGATTTTCACTTTAGCCTCCATGTGAAAAATATATCCCCGCCCCCAAATAAAAGACCATCTCGTTTCTGCGTGAAAATACGACGCGCTGACATTGTTTGCACAACCCCGGTCAATTTATTTTCAGTTTGATCGCCAGAATTTCATAAAAAGTAAATAAATAGAAAAATATACAGATTTGTTTTGCTATTAGGCCAAAATATATATTAATTTTTCCATTTAAATTCTATAAGCATTTTCGCTTTGTGATGAATATTATTACAAATAAAAAAGTAAGCAGACCAAAAAAAAGTAAGAAAATAAAATATAATTAACCTCCTTGTGTTTGTATTGAGATTATGTGTTTAAGCAATGATAGTGAATGATAAAGTTTTGCATAGTATAAAACTTGTGATTAAAGCAAAAAAAAAATTACCTAAGATTATAGTAGAATCCATTAAACCTCATTATAAAATTAGATCTTTATAACTTGAAAGAGATATTTCTCCCAGTCAGTCAAGGTGGGATACAAACGAGAATTAGAATTTTTTAGAATCCATGAGGATTGCCATTTTGCAGTCTTCCTTAGATTTACCTTCCCTAGTTTTACCTTCTTAATTTTCAACTTCTCTAGCTTTACTATATCTTTAGATTCCCTTATTTATATGACCAGTATTACCGAGCTTGGCAGAGCCTGGTAAACCACATATGATGGAGCCTAGTCACCTATATTATTTTTCTTAAAATACAGGCTCGCATATATAATATATGTACATATATATATATACATACATACATACATACATATATATATATATATATATATATATATATATATATATATATATATATATATATATATATATATATATATATATATATATATATATATATATATATATATACATAATATATATATATATATATATATATATATATATATATATATATATATATATATATATATATATATATATATATATATATATATATACTTTTTTCACGATTAAAATCATGATTTCGTAGGATATTAATAATGATATTTTTAATGTTATTGGATTTTAATAATTGTAATCTATTATAATTTTCTATTCTAATAATGACTATTGGCATATGTATAAAAGGATTTCATTTTTTATGGTGACACACTGCCATTCTGTTTCAAAATGTTGAATTCTCTTCCGTTTACTTGTTTGTACTGAATAATTACTCTATGACCTAATGTCAAACAATACTTTCATCATCATCATCATCATCTCCTACACTATTGATGCAATAGGTCATTATTGTCTGTTGCCTATTTGACATTTATTTTCATTCCCATTTTATTTTTTTCCTCCCTTTTTTTCATTGTTTTCCATTAGTGGCTCTCATTTAAGGGTTTTCATTTTGTAGAGAGAATTTTATATTACGTAATCTATGATATGTTACTGATCCAGTGATGAGACACCACATGTTAGATATGGCGTTGGTACCTCTAATCTTTCCGACTATATTCAGACCTCTATAACTCCTATAAAATTGAATTTTGAAGGGGAATTACATAGTTGATGAACGTTTTAGTGACAACATGAATTATTTTCTTTTGATTTGCTCAAAGGCATGTTATTTTCAATGTACTTATTCTATTGTTTAATGATATGTAGTTTGACTTTAATTATTTATATTTAGATAAATTACTGTGCGGTGAACTTAAAATGTAAAGCAGGTTTTCTAGTAGGCTTATGAGTACCCGAGGGCTTTGCCTCAGGGTTGCTTCTTAAGACATATATAATAAAGCCATTTGATTCAAAGGATTAACTCCCTTATATACTTATTAATTATAATATTGAGGGCGGTGTTTGAGCCAAGGCAAAGGCTTCTGTTTTAAGTAGAGTAGATACTATTGAGGAGTTTCTTTTAAACACAAAGGCAGCGCAAGAGGATGTAATTTGGGCATACACATCGGTATTCACCTTCAAGAATTGTAAGTTGTTAGGTTTTTTTTTCCGATAAAAGGCAGCTATAAGGTTAAATATGAAGATCTCTATGAACGTGTTGTCAAAAAATGTAGGAAAATGTGTCATACGTCATTAGAAGTATTTTTTTTATTTCTTAGACATTCCAAAAGAAATGGAGGATGAGATTCTGATGGTTATTCTTAGAATGGTAAGACTTAGACACAGTTTTTATAACCAAAGTGGTTTTAAAGTTACTTTCGTACCACCAAAAAATTATCTTAAAAAAGAATATTCTATCGAAAAATACTGTTAATGGATTTCAGATTCACTAGATGTATAGTGTTAAAAAAATAACCTGTTTGAAGTGTAGTTCAGAATTTCATGACGCAAGATATTACGATACGACTAGAGTTGAGAGGACGAATGTATTTGTCACTAGAGATTTTCCAGCCTTATTATCAGTAAGTGAAAATAAAGTATCTGATCAGCCAAGTAGATTCAATGATGATGTCCGCAATGTTTCATTGTAAACGCTGAAACTTCAGATGAATGATTTGACTGCTAAAAGCAATAGAAATCTAGTAGTGTGTAATGGAAACCAATTTAATGGACAGCATTCTGATATATGAGTGAACAGTATTGGTAGGAATTACAAGAGGTGATGAATACGGGCCCCCTCCTCCGGACTAGAAAAAAAAAAAAAAAAAAAAAAAAAGCCGAATGAAGTTGGCTATAAAAAGGATTTAGGCAATAATAATAGAAGCAGAGGTACGCAATGTTATGACTGAAAATTTTCAACCGAGAGGGATAGGAAAACAAATATAGGATATACAGTAATTGCTAGTAAGGATTTAATTACAAGCATACTCTAGATGATGGAGTGGAAAAATTAGGATTCATATTATAAAGATAACGATAGAACATCTAAACACTAGTATAGAAAGAGGAAGGTATTTTAAGTGTAACGGCGATGAGAGCGAAAGTGTTCTTAACCTAATCTTGAATTATTCTCACTTATATTATTTCCTTATTAACTTAAATTTTCAGAATAGGTAATATGACAAAAAGCAAGCCCCCAACGCCAACAGTGAACCTGGATCAGGTTAACACAAACTTAACGAGGACCATATTAATGGCAGTGGGGGGCAAGTGCCCAAAACTTGCCGGATTAGATTAATAAAACCTTTCTTTTTCTGGTGTCTCTAATGTTGGCTTCAATAAATATTAAAGTTTAAATAAGCTCTATAAACAGATGCAACTAAAGATGTTAGCTTCCAAATATAGGATCCATGTATTGTTATTTTTTTCTGGAACACAATATTAGAGATAATAAAATTAGATATCTTGAGGAAGGTTTTGATGCACTACTGAATAAGCCAACTATTTTTAAAGCTGGCACTTATTTTACACTTAACAAGATGTTTAATATTTCTCTAATGTTGAGGGAGAAATAAGACACGGGTGGTATAATATCTGATGGAATCCAATATCTATTAATTCTTTATTTATTCATTTATTCTTGCTGAATTTATATGGACAGTCAGGATCTACTAAAACGAAGGAAAAAGAAAGTGTGTTTTCAGATAATATTTTATATCACTTGAGACAAAACGCATCATATATAATTTTGGCTGGCAACTTGTATTGCGTACTCCCAGGAAAGGATGTGAGTACGTGTATCTCGATCTCTAGAATATTGAGAAAACCAACTAGCCCTGAAAAAGTTATGGTTTTCGAAACTTCACCTACCCAAGTATGCTTATTATAGAGCTGATTATGGTTTCAGAATTGATCGAATATGTGAAAATGTCCTGTATAGCGACATAAAACTGTCAACATATTCCATTACCTATGACAGATCAGACCATGATATTAAACCTATTTTGTATTGGCAACCAATGTAAATTGAGGAAGTGATACTGGAAACTGAATACTTCAGTACCGAATCGACAACTTCGAGATGTTGTGAGAAAATCTGAAAAATTATAAAAATAAATTGCCCAAATATCGAGGAGTGGTGAGATGTCATTATGAGACGTAAATTAAAAAGTGTTTTCTATTAATTGTCCAACTACATAACCGAGAGAAAATTTAACTTTAAACTTTTTACAAAGTCACTTTGAATTCTTAGCCAACAAGGAATCGATCGGCAATATTTATTTCAAACAAATGAAACTTATTGAAGACCAAATAAAACCTATAAAATATAAAAAAGGTAATGTATAGAAAATTAATCTAAAAACAGAATAAAGGTTGAATGGAGAGAGGCTGTTTGTTCATTTATTCGGGAGAGAGAAATTCAGAGGAAAAAATATCTGAGGAGAATTGCGCTTGGAGAATAGTGCAATACCACATAACACTGATTCTATTGCTTTTCATGTGAAGAAAGATCGCGAATCTTCATTCTAAAGGGTAAATACAGACTTGAGATTACAAAACCATTTTATTATGTCTACTGAAGCACCATAAACGAGGAACACAACGAAGTGTTGTTTGATATTGTAACTGGGAAAGAGTTATTGCACGCTTTGAAGACTAAGAACAAAGGCAAAACACCAGGATAGAAGGATGGGCTTCTCTTATTGTTTTACTTACAAACATGGAATATCATCAACTCAGAGTTTGCGAAACTGGTTAAGTATACTTTAGGCGTAAACTTCAGGTTAAGACAGAGTCAGAAGAAAGGTATTATAAAAAGAGGGAGGTGGGGAATTTTCTGTTTGGAGAACTGAGGTCTTATACTATTTCTAGTTAGTAACATCATGATCTTTACAATATATCGCGTTGGCTTTGTTGATGGCCTTTTCTATAACGTACGTCGACATATTATAAAGATCACGATGTTACTAACCAAGACGATTTTGAAAATAAGATAAAACTCCCATATATAGAAGGTATTAAGAATATAATAAGTAATATCAACTCTGAGAACCCATTTGTTTTTTCATATTCAAGACCATAGGAAGCGCTCTTATTAATTTTTATCAAAATAAAGGAAATATAGAGTCAGACGTTTATGGAGTACCGAACATAAAAGATCTGTTAGGTATGTCTATGAAAACTCGGGGATTTTCGTTCACCCCAGAGACTCAGGGTACCAGATTAACTTGGGTGAGTGTTCTTTGCTTTTTAAGAGTACCTGTCCGTACAGAAGGGAAATCCTGGATCAGCCATCATCAATGATTCCAACACCATGAACTTATCCGGCGGCCAATAGAAAGCTTACACAGTGGCCAATAATCTTCTTGACACTATCATTAAAAAGATAATCCACGGAGACCGGCCACCAAATATGCATCAGAGGTCAAGACATCCTCTTAGCGGCTCAACAATACAAAGACGCACCAGGATATAATT
>NC_090737.1:91007115-91014615 GCF_036898095.1 Palaemon carinicauda | reverse complement strand
CAATTTCGGATAAAAAGTCAGAAGCCTCGGATTTTATAGTCCTAAGCTGTGTAATTAGGAAGAATATAAGATGTATCAATAGTTTCTTTTTGCTGAATGTTTGTAAAAAAAAAAATGCTTCTGCCTCATTTAGTTATTAGGAGTAACATATGAAATTGTTTAATGTTCATCGGATGTATAATTTTTTCATGTAGAAAGGTTTGTATATATTATTTCCATTTAGTCTTATAAAAGTAGCAATGTTTCATTTGATATGAGTAAAGTATATCTTTGATTTCCTTTAAAGTAAAAAAGAGAAAGAAAATAACTCAAAAGAAATATTTTTATCTTGTACCTTTCCTTCTCAATATTGAAACAAACAATATGTCGCAGTTCTATATCTTTTTATTTTGTATCCTTGAACAAACCGAGACGAAATAAAACGGAAGCAATATCAGAATGTCAAGTTCTCGGGTGGTTTTATTCTCTCTCGGTCTTTATTTTGCCTCGGACATGAAAGTGGAAGTCAGCCACGTTTCGACCTGGAACATTGGGTCAGAAAAATTTGTGGACTCGTAAACGGTGGTGAGATTTTCGGAAAGAATAAAAGGGCAAGAAAAATCAGGAAGGAGAAATAAAAACTCGAAATCTTTACAGCCTTTACACGTGATTAGGATTCTTTCTTTTTCGAATCAACGAAACAAGCGATTGTTCGACATTTACTGGGAACTGGAAAATCTAGCTATAAGCTTCAATAAAAGGAAGATACAGAAAAATTGGTTCTTTTATAATGTTTGTATATTATAAAAAAAAAACATTGAAATAGTCATGAATGTTGAAATTTGGATAAGAATGAACTATTGAAAAATAATTTCTAAGTGTGCTATGGAGATACATTATTATTTTTTATTATCATTATAACCAAGTACTTTTAATTAACATATCTATTAATTAGAGGTGAAACTTCCCTAGAAAATGAGGTAAGAAAATAAACCATACTGAGCTCGAATACTGAAATTCAATACATTTTTGCGGGAATTATCACATTTCCATGTCAAGAACATCGGTGCAGTTGAGGCTCGGAATCGAAATTGAAGAATTTGAGCAATACAAATAACAAACCACAAGAAATACTCAAAATATATATCGCTTTGGCATATGTATATTTATTTTGTATATAACCTTCTGTATTGTTGAAAATTATACAAGATTTCGAAAAAAACGTATGTAAGTTGAGGTTGGGAGATGAATAAGGCAGGCAGCCAGAAAAAAAAAATATATATATATATAGGTTTTGGTTGAAAGATAGATTGGGAAGATAGCTTAAAAAATTCAATAAGAGATTCAGTGAAATTATTATTTGTATTATTATTATTATTACTATCCAAGCTACAACCCTAATTGGAAAAGCAAGATGCTATAAGCCCAGGGGCTCCAATAGGGAAAAATAGCCCAGTGAGGAAAGGAAATAAGGAAATAAATAACTGAAGAGAACAAATTAACAATAAATCATTCTAAAAAAAGTAATGTCAAAAGAGATATATCATATATAAACTATTAACAACGTCAACAACAAAAAGGTCATATATAAACTATAAAAAGACTCATGTCCGTCTGGTCAACAAAAAAGCATTTGCTCCAACTTTGAACTTTTGAAGTTCTACTGATTCAACAACCCGATTAGGAAGATCATTCCACAACTTGGTAACAGCTGGAATAAAACTTCTAGAGTACTGCGTAGTATTGAGTCTTATGATGGAGAAGGCCTGACTATTAGAATTAACTGCCTGCCTAGTATTACGAACAGGATAGAATTGTCCAGGGAGATCTGAATGTAAAGGATGGTCAGAGTTATGAAAAATCTTATGCAACATGCATAATGAACTAATTGATCGACGGTGCCAGAGATTAATATCTAGATCAGGAATAAGAAATTTAATAGACCGTAAGTTTCTGTCCAACAAATTAAGATGAGAATCAGCAGCTGAAGACCAGACAGGAGAACAATACTCAAAACAAGGTAGAATAAAAGAATTAAAACACTTCTTCAGAATAGATTGATCACCGAATATCTTAAAAGACTTTCTCAATAAGCCAATTTTTTGTGCAATTGAAGAAGACACAGACCTTATATGTTTCTCAAAAGTAAATTTGCTGTCAAGAATCACGCCTAAAATTTTGAAAGAGTCATACAAATTTAAAGAAACATTATCAATACTGAGATCCGGATGTTGAGGAGCCACCGTCCTTGACCTACTTACAATCATACTTTGAGTTTTGTTAGGATTCAACTTCATACCCCATAATTTGCACCATGCACTAATTTTAGCTAAATCTCTATTAAGGGATTCACCAACCCCAGATCTACATTCAGGGGATGGAATTGATGCAAAGAGAGTAGCATCATCTGCATATGCAACAAGCTTATTTTCTAGGCCAAACCACATGTCATGTGTATATAGTATGAAAAGTAATGGGCCAAGAACACTACCCTGTGGAACACCGGATATCACATTCCTATACTCACTATGGTGCCCATCAACAACAACTCTTTGAGATCTACTACTTAAAAAATCAATAATAATGCTAAGAAACGACCCACCCACTCCCAACTGTTTCAGTTTGAAAACAAGGGCCTCATGATTAACACGGTCAAAGGCAACACTAAAATCAAGGCCAATCAGACGAACTTCCCGACCACAATCAAGGGATTTCTGTACAGCATTGGAGATTGTAAGAAGGGCATCACATGCTCCAAGGCCTTTCCGAAAACCAAATTGCAAACTAGGGAATAGATGATTACCTTCAGCAAACCTATTAAGACGTTTTGCCTGAAGACGTTCAAAAACTTTAGATAATATGGGAGTTATGGAAATTGGGCGGTAATCAGTGGGACTTGAGCTACCACAAACACATTTACATAGAGGAGTAACATTACCAATTCTCCAACAAGTGATGAAAGATTTGATGACATGTTGTCCTGAAATACATACGTCAAGTAAGGATATATGAAACAATCAAGGCAAATTGAATTTCTATATTATGATACGATTAAAGAAAACTTGATGAGCTATCTCTACTATTCTCCTTAATTAGGACTTGCCTCTTAATTCCATGGCTTTGTCAGTTTGATTGTTAATGCTGTACAGATTGTTTGCCATTATCTTATATTGCAAAGGTCAAATTCTTTTTCCCTTGATGGTAAATAGATGACTTAATAATATTTCTTATTATTTTGTATATCTCTTATAATGTTATTACAGTATTGATAGTGAGGTCAAAAGAAAAGCTAAGGATGGCTGGGGAGAATATTTGGACAATAAAGCAGATGAGGCACAAAGCTATGAATTCAGGAAGTGGCTGCGTTGTAAGAATTTCTCATGAAATTATTAATGAAATCTCGACTCGGGCTAAGAAGAAGCTTATACATATCAAAAAAAGAAATGGCTTCTTTATAGCAACAAAAAAGAAAGAAAGACAACGTTAGATGGGACAGTTAAAGATTATGAATAGGAGATATGAAGGGAATATTTTGATTGATATACCTGAAGCTGATGATGACCTTGATGAACCCATGAATGCATTCAGTGTGTTTGATGTCGAAGCAATCCTAAAAAAGCCAAAGAGATGGAAAGCTTTTGGATACGATGGAAATGGTTTTAAGGTTTACTTTACAAAGGATTTACACTCCAGAACGCCATTATTAACCAGGAAATTTGGAGGTGGTTGACGCATCAGTTAGGCGTTGGCGAAGACGCAGAAATTTTACCATTTTCTTTTCCATTATTCGATTTATCAATGTTGATTGCTCTGGTTATAAGAACATAATATTACATTATAGTCCTACAACTTCTGGAATATAACTAGTTCTAATTAATGATTTGAATCTGTATTGAACAAATATATTCCCTATTCAAGGAAATTCCATTTGGCAGCTCTGTCCCAATCTCGTTCACCAACCTTAACTATGCTGGATTGCTATTTTGGTCACTTGTATAGGAAAATTTCTTACCATCCATATATTCTGATGAAGAATGGAAATACTAAACAATTTTATAATCGACCTCATGTTGTTTCCGATATCTTATGAAAAATTCACAAACTTTTCTGGTAAAGGTTTTATTCCTAATAAGGAAATAGTCGTTGGACAATTTACCAACTATCAATTATCTAGCCTCCACCTTCCTACAATACTTTTAGGACACATGCGTTTTTCAAATAATGGACTATAATAGTTTGAAAAAGGTGCCTCGGATGCATATATATATATATATATATATATATATATATATATATATATATATATATATATATATATATATATATATATATATATATATATATATATATATATATATATATATATATATATATATATATACATATATATATATATATATATATGAGAGAGAGAGAGAGAGAGAGAGAGAGAGAGAGAGAGAGGGGGGGCGGGAAATTCACTTTTGGAAAAATTCAGACCATTAGAGACGGAAACGAGGAACACATTCATTTTAAGACTAATTTATCAAGTATTCATACAAATTTTGGATTAAAATAAAAAATGTAAACTTAAAAGAATAGAAAACTTCATGCTCAGAGAGAAGATGATCACCAATCGGCTTAGAATGAATAAAAATAACGTTAAATTTATCGGTTAAACGATTCCACACGTAAATAATGAGTTAACAAGAACAAACTCCATAGCATATGTTCTATTATTTGAAATTATTCCTCAATATGAACTATTGAAATAGGATTGTCCAAGATTCGCTACTGCTAATATTTTGTGAGATATTTTTCTTTATTTTTTTAATGTTTGTATGATTCCCCCCCCCCCCCAAAAAAAAAGATTGATATAATACTATTCTTTTTTTCTGAATAAACACGTATTTATAGATATATTTAAATTATTCATTTATATAAACTAGCAGGTGTAGAATAAGATATTTTAGAAATGCCATCATCACAGAAAATAAATAATAATTTAATTATTCTGACATTATTATTATTATTATTATTATTATTATTATTATTATTATTATTATTATAATAATAATAATAATAATAATAATAATAATAATAATAATAATAATAATAATAATAATAATAATAGTAATAAAAAATATTATTATTATTATTATTATTATCATTATTATTATTATTATTATTATTATTATTATCAATGGTAGTAGCGATTATGAACTCGAGTACTCTGTTGTTAACACACATGCATTTTAACAAGCTATTAAGAAATGAAATGGTTCGAAGAGAATTATAGTCGAAATTTGTAAAGAAAGGAATTTTTACTTTAGAAGTAGTTAGAAGTATATTCTAGAGACCAAATGGATTATAGAAAGATAACAACAACTTGTAGTAATAGGGGAATGTATAGACGGGAGGAAAGTAAGATATATTCATAAAGTTTCATGTAAAAGAAAATACAAGGAAAAATATGAGGTTAAATTCATATATAACAAGAATGTAAATGATCCCATAAGATATATTGACTAACGGTGGTCTTAAGCATCTAGTACAAGAGGGAATTTGTTAATACCATGATATGAACTTCCAGCAATTCTTATTAAGCTGGCAGAGTCATCAATGAGCCAATGCAGCCAGAATAATAATAGAAAAAAAAAAAAAAAACGCTTATAAATATTGGCCCGGAAATCCAGAAAACGCAGTGAGAATAGAGGTCAAGATGTAGTAATTAAATTTTCATGGAAAATGTAGGCATATATTAAAAAGGCATAATAGGATAATAATGTGTAAGAAACAAAAGTGCCTTTAATAATGTATACCAAGTGAGGCGAAGAGCTGTTGTGTGAGAAAAAGTATAATCTTTATTAATCACCGGTATGAATAAAAAGGTATTTAAAACTTTAAAAAAAAAACAATAATAAAAAACATATGGAATTGAGGTATTGATGAATATTCAGTTATAGAACTTCACGCCATTGACTATTGTAACCCTACTTTATCACTAATTAGACAAATGAAAAATCACCAGAAATTTCGAAAAAAAATTAACATACCTATTGTATGTGGTAGTAAATGCAAAAAGAGGAAAATAAATGACAGGTTAAATACTTCAGTAAAAGAGATATAATCTATCGGAGAGGAGATACGACAATGGGTAGTGATATATATAACATTAAAGTAAACGAATCAAACGATGAAATGCATTACTGGCTAAAAAGGAAAAAAATGAATTAATATAATCCATGAGAATAAAATTTCATTCTAAAAGCACTAAAGACTGATATCAGTTGGAGTAAAATGAAAAAAAAAAATTAAAAAAGAACAAGAACCCAACTCCTTTCTTATCCTGATATTAATAAAATAATTCACGAATGTAAGAATTAAATCGTTACAGCCTAATAATATGAACATCGAAGAATAAATTTAAATAAATCACCGAAATTATCTGCCATCGAAGAAACGCTCACTCAAATCTAAAACTGAAGAAAGTCTTTAAGAGGGAAATCTTATCCATATCTTCTATATAAGAATATGAAAGTGAAATATGGTTGAAAGACACAACTTTAAATTCCTATGAATAAAAAGAGAAAAACTGAAATACTTTTATATAATAAAAGCTAATGAAAGAAGTTTGTCCATTGCTCGGCAGTGAACGCCTGACCAAGTGAACCGCATTAGCGAAATGAAAAGGGATTTTGGCTGAGCCATAAATTGGAAAGTATTGCTGGAGAATTACGTGTTGGATCACCAGCGAGGCTTCTCGTTGCTTAATAGCAAATTCTCCTTGCGCTTGCTAATGCCGATGTTTAAGATCTCTTTTTGTGATCAAGGACAACGGGGGGAAAATGAAGGCAAGGATTACCACTCCTCCAATTTGAAAGAGAAAATTTTTACCTCGCTTACACACAAACATACACGAACACACACACACCCATATATATATATATATATATATATATATATATATATATATATATATATATATATATATATATATATATATATATATATATATATATATATATTTATGTATGTATATATATATATATATATATATATATATATATATATATATATATATATATATATATATATATATATATATATAATGCTAATCTGCGTGTGTTTCTTAACAAAAGACTATGAAAGGAACAAAGGTAATTAAGATAATTCTCTAGATATTTCGGCCCTAACTCATAGGCCTTCTTTACGGTATACAGTAAAATGAGATAAGAAATGGACAGTGACAGTTGATATATAAAATCAAAATGGTGTGTCGAGTTATTCTGAAAAAAAAAAGTTTGTATTTTATGTGTGAAAGAAATAGCCAAAATCAATTCCCTTTTATGGTTACCTGGCGCCCGGCCTTGCTTGATTATTTGGATAATAGTAATGAGAAGGCTATTGTCTATTATGTCCTAAAGACAAGTTCTTTTTTTTTTTTTTTTTTTTGGTTCTTGAAGGTCGATTCCAAACTCTATCTTTTGTACTGAATGACACTTTGACACAGGCATATATTCATAATATTTTATGATCTGA
>NC_090737.1:90997115-91002115 GCF_036898095.1 Palaemon carinicauda | reverse complement strand
AAATTGAATTTTGAAGGGGAATTATATAGTTGATGAACGCTTTACTGACAACATGAATTATTTTCTTTTGATTTGCTCAAAGGCATATTATTTTCAATGTACTTATTTTATTGTTGAATGATATGTAGTTTGACTTTAATGATTTATATTTAGATAAATTACTATGCTGTGAACTTAAAATGTAAAGCAGGTTTTCTAGTAGGCTTTGCCTCAGGGTTGCTTCTTAAGACATATGTAATAAAGCCATTTGATTCTAAGGATTAACTCCCTTATATACTTATTAATTATAATATTGAGGGCGGTGTTTGAGCCAAGGCAAAGGCTTCTGTTTTAAGTAGAGTAGATACTATTGAGCAGTTTCTTTTAAACACAAAGGCAGCGCAAGAGGATGTAATTTGGGCATACACATCGGTATTCACCTTCAAGAATTGTAAGTTGTTAAGTTTTTTTTCCGATAAAAGGCAACTATAAGGTTAAATATAAAGATCTCTATGAACGTGTTGTCAAAAAATGTAGGAAAATGTTTCATACGTCATTAAAAGTATTTTTTTATTTCTTAAACATTCCAAAAGAAATGGAGGATGAGATTCTGATGATTATTATTAGAATGGTAAGACTTAGACACAGTTTTTATAACGAAAGTGGTTTTAAAGTTACTTTCGTACTACCAAAAAAATATCTTAATAAAGAATATTCTATCGAAAAATACTGTTAATGGATTTCAGATTCACTAGATGTATAGTGTTAAAAAATAACCTGTTTGAAGTATAGTTCAGAATTTCATGACGCAAGATAATACGATACGACTAGAGTTGAGAGGACGAATGTATTTGTCACTAGAGATTTTCCAGCCTTATTATCAGTAAGTGAAAATAAAGTATGTGATCAGCCAAGTAGATTCAATGATGATGTCCGTAATGTTTCATTGTAAACGCTGAAACTTCAGATGAATGATTTGACTATTAAAAGCAATAGAAATCTAGTAGTGTGTAATGGAAACCAATTTAATGGACAGCATTCTGATATAAGAGTGAACAGTATTGGTAGGAATTACAAGACGTGATGAATACGGGCCCCCTCCTCCGGAGTAGAAAAAAAAAAAAAAAAAGGCCGAATGAAGTTGGCTATAACCAGGATTAAGGCAATAATAATAGAAGCAGAGGTACACAATGTTATGACTGAAAATTTTCAACCGAGGGGGTTAGGAAAACAAATATAGGATATACAGTAATTGCTAGTAAGGATTTAATTACAAGCATACTCTAGAAGATGGAATGGAAAAATTAGGATTCATATTATAAAGATAACGATAGAACATCTAAACACTAGTATAGAAAGAGGAAGGTATTTTTAGTGTAACGGCGATGAGAGCGAAAGTGTTCTTAACCTAATCTTAAATTATATTATCTCCTTATTAACTTAAATTTTCAGGATATGTATTATTATAAAAAGCAAGCCCCCAACGCCAACAGTGAACCTGGATCAGGTTAACACAAACTTAACGAGGACCATATTAATGGCAGTGGGGGGCAAGTGCCCAAAACTTGCCGGATTAAATTAATAAAACCTTTCTTTTTCTGGTGTCTCTAATGTTGGCTTCAATAAATATTATAGTTTAAATAAGCTCTATAAACAGATACAACTAAAGATATTAGCTTCCAAATATAGGATCCATGTATTGTTATTTTTTCTGGAACACAATATTAGAGAAAATAATATTAGATATCTTGAGGAAGGTTTTTATGCACTACTGAATAAGCCAACTATTTTTAAAGCTGGCATTTATTTTACACTTAACAAGATGTTTAATATTTCTCTAATGTTGAGGGAGAAATAAGACACGGGTGGTATAATATCTGATGGAATCCAATATCTATTAATTCTTTATTTATTCATTTATTCCTGCAGAATTTATATGGACAGTCAGGTTCTAGTAAAACGAAGGAAAAAGAAAGTTTGTTTTCAGATAATATTTTATATCACTCGAGACAAAACGCATCATATATAATTGTGGCTGGCAACTTGTATTGCGTACTCCCAGGAAAGGATGTGAGTACGTGTATCTCGAGCTCTAAAATATTGAGAAAACCAACTAGCCCTGAAAAAGTTATGGTTTTCGAAACTTCACCTACCCAAGTATGCTTATTATAGAGCTGATTATGGTTTCAGAATTGATCGAATATGTGAAAATGTCCTGTATAGCGACATAAAACTGTTAACATATTCCATTACCTATGACAGATCAGACCATGATATTAAACCTATTTTGTATTGGCAACCAATGTAAATTGAGGAAGTGATACTGGAAACTGAATACTTCAGTACCGAATCGACAACTTCGAGATGTTGTGAGATTATCTGAAAAATTATAAAAATAAATTGCCCAAATATCGAGGAGTGGTGAGATGTCATTATGAGACGAAAATTAAAAAGTGTTTTCTATTAATTGTCCAACTACATAACCGAGAGAATATTTAACTTCAAACTTTTCACAAAGTCACTTTGAATTCTTATCCAACAAGGAATCAATCGGCAATATTTATTTCTAACAAATGAAACTTATTGAAGACCAAATAAAACCTATAAAAGATAAAAAAAAAAGTAATGCATAGAAAATTCATCTACAAATAGAATAAGGTTGAATGGAGAGCGGCTGTTTGTTCATTTATTCGGGAGAGAGAAATTCAGAGGAAAAAATATCTGAGGAGAATTGCGCTTGGAGAATAGTGCAATACCACATAACACTGATTCTATTGCTTTTCATGTGAAGAAAGATCGCGAATCTTCATTCTAAAGGGTAAATACAGACTTGAGATTACAAAACCATTTTATTATGTCTACTGAAGCACCATAAACGAGGAACACAACGAAGTGTTGTTTGATATTGTAACTGGGAAAGAGTTATTGCACGCTTTGAAGACTAAGAACAAAGGCAAAACACCAGGATAGAAGGATGGGCTTCTCTTATAGTTTTACTTACAAACATGGAATATCATCAACTCAGAGTTTGCGGAACTGGTAAAGTATACTTTAGGCGTAAACTTCAGGTTAAGACAGAGTCAGAAGAAAGGTATTATAAAAAGAGGGAGGTGGGGAATTTTCTGTTTGGAGAACTGAGGTCTTATACTATTTCTAGTTAGTAACAACATGATCTTCACAATATATCGCGTTGGCTTTGTTGATGGCCTTTTCTATAACGTACGTTGACATATTATAAAGATCACGATGTTACTAACCAAGACGATTTTGAAAATAAGATAAAACTCCCATATATAGAAGGTATTAAGAATATAATAAGTAATATCAACTCTGAGAACCCATTTGTTTTTTTTCATATTCAAGACCATAGGAAGCGCCCTTATTAATTTTTATCAAAATAAAGGAAATATAGAGTCAGACGTTTATGAAGTACCGAACATAAAAGATCTGTTAGGTATGTCCAAGGCCAATATATAGAGGTCGGTCGGACAGAACTGTCATCTTCCCGCCACTGGCTGACTGTGACGTCACTCCGGCTCCAACTGGTGATTCTCTGTTAAGCCGTGGCTTTGTATATTAAGGCATTATTGTTATTTCCTTTGAATTATTCTTCCTCTTGACTACTTAATTTGATACTTCCGTTATCAGAAAATTCTGAGAATGCCTAAACAATTTTATTGATAAAATAATATTACTGTAGACAGTACAGCAGTGTGAATTCATCAGTGAGAATTGAAGGAAACTCGGTTGTAGTTGTAACTTTTATTAATGAAAATAATATGTACACACTTAAATATAATCATAAATAAAAATTATTTACACATATCTAAATATTTAACTTTAAATATAAAAATTCATTGCTTGAACATCCTGAAATGTAAAAACTATTTAAACATCTAAATATTTAACTTTAATTTTTTTCTGGCATCTCCCCGATCATTTTCAATTTTTGTCTTTCTTTTCTTAATTTTGATAGCATTATTTAAGTACCTTAGTCTAAAATATATAGATATCTTTGCAAAAAAAAATCAATAATGTCGTCTGGGACCTTTACTCCTGATCTTTGCAATTCAGCAACAAGAGATTTTTTGCACGATTTCCCTTCTAAAAGTGATGAACCGTGGATTGTGTTGAAAACTTCTCGTACAATTAATTGAGAATAAAATTCATCTGATGGCATGTACAATTCACCTCTGTTTACTATCCCAATCCACGATTCATTTGAATTTTTACACTTTCATCTGTCTTCCTAATTGTGGATATTTTGTAGAAAACTTTTTTTACAATATAACCACCTATATATTTAAGAGTTTCATCTTCAATTACAGTGGCAGCCGTTTTTTCGTTTTCTTTATCTAGAATTTGATTGTTTAAATCTTCTGGGGGGCATTCAAAATCTAAATCTTTAAACAATGAGCTGGTCAAGTACAGTTCTAATGCTAATTCTCTATCATCACTGTATTTGGAATTGCATGCAGATTCATTTATCAACATATCATAATTGTTGCCCTTTGCAATGATGTTGGTTTTTTCACTAATTATTTTTACATCTTTCCCCAGAATCAATGACCTCAGTCTAAACTTAAATTCAATAGCATTGGGGTGATCGTATGTGCCCTTCATTTGCCTTATGCAACCAAACAGATGTTCTACACAGTCTTGATTCAGCTTTTGAGTCATGATATAATCTACATTAAAAACATCTTTAACCATATTAGAAAGACCAATAACAGATTTACTTGAAAGAATTATGCCCTTCTGAAATTTGTATAGACACCTTATTTTTGGAGATTTTACTTTTAAATAAGTCATTACCATTATAACCTTTTCCAAAGTATTTATTTGAAAATCTTTATTGATCCCAAAGCTATTTCTCGCTGGTATATCGCCATACATGTTGCTGGAATTCATTATATCAAACCAGTCGTTGATCAGTGAGAGAAAATCAGAGGTAGCTTGCCAGTTATTGGATTTCAACAGTCCTCTGGTGTGAAACGAGCTGAACACACCACTGCATGTTT
>NC_090737.1:90969615-90987115 GCF_036898095.1 Palaemon carinicauda | reverse complement strand
TTTTGTGATCTACCAGACTAGTCCTTGTTGCTGTTCTCGGGGGAGGATAAGTTTCTTTCCCTGGGAGTAGCAACACCTTCCTTGCTTTAGTGCTCTGGGAGCTGGCAAGTATTGCTGGCCTCCCCCCTTGGATCTCCCTTAGGCTAAGATAAGTTTCTTGGCTACGGGTGATCCGTCACTAAAGCAAGGTTGGTAGGACCCTCTTTTGTCCCTTCCCCCTCTATCTCCGTAATGGCCTAGCCATTACAGTACTGTACGTCGTTCTACATCTGGACCTAGATTAGGTTAGGATGTGGAATTGACTCAGCCCCTTGCTGGCCGGCAGAGCTGCCGGCCGGCAAGGGTCTTATATTTTGAGTGCTGCCCGGACCTCTCTTGGTCCCTCATCCAAGCCTGCCTGTAGAGCCAGACAGCATTGGTCAGGAAGCCTGAATTAGATTCTCCCCTTCCTTATATGCACTCTTTCGGATTGCCGGGCTTGGAGGTAGTGTACACTCTTATCCCAGCATCCATCCTAGTTTTCTTCTAGTGCTGTACCCGACCCGGCTGCCGTGTGTAGTCCTCTGGTTCTTTTGCTGCCGTCTGGCATCGGTCCTGTACCTTTGCCGGCCGGCTAATGTCAGCCCTTGTCTGCCGGTCACCAAGAGTGTGGCCGGCAGCTGGGTACTACCTTGCGTAGTTGCCGGCCGGCAGCCATTGCCGGCCGACATTGGCTGTTGCCGTCCGGCAGTTGCTGCCAGCCGGCACATGCATTTGAACCAGAGTTCTGCCGCCTTATAGCTGTTAAGTAGTATACTTTAAAGCTAGTTATGATGTGTGCCGGCCGGCATGTATCCTCCTATACTGTACTAGTATTCTTCAGTATAACATATACAGTAAGAAGAAAACTATGGTATGGGTTCTGGTACAGCACTGTGTGTTCTAACACTATTGTGTTTTCTTGCACATCCCTTTGCTGTTGCCCTACAGATAGGAAAGTGAGTTCTTTCCTGTCTATTATCCAGGATTTTAAAATCATTGCTTAGGTGTGAGCTTCACCTGTTTCCTCTGGAAACCTTGCATTGGTTTCTCTAGAAGAGATTAACCATTTGATTTTATTATCTGGAAGGCTGCAACAATGGGCTGTGTGGGAAAAACAAGTGTCTGTCTTTCCTTTATGAATTGTTATGCTATACTATGCATATCCAGTGATACATAGTTCACTTGATATTCATAGAAATTTCTTCTCTTTACAGGAGGACCCTCCGAAGTGCGGAAATGTTTTCTGCAACGTCCGCAGCAAGAACCTCTGCGGACATGAGTTTTGTAGGAGACACGCAGCATGCGCTGTCTCCAAGGATGATCTCCAGTATTGGGACCCGCAGGTATGTACTGTGTGCACTAACCTGATTACTGAGGCCTTTAATTCCACTAGGACGGCGGAATCAAGGGATATAGCAAGGGAGAAGCTTCGTACCTGGGTAAGGGGCTTCCAAAAGAACACCTCTGGCCCTTATCTTCCAAGTGAGAAGATGAGGGCGTATCTTTTCCCTAAGGCATCAGCTGATGCAGTGATTCCCCAGCCTCAAGAGGAGATCCCCCAAGGTCAGATCCAGGTGGATGCTGAAGTCGCGGTCGCGATGCAAGACATCCAGTTAGATGACAGGATGTCTGACGTGGACGAGCGTTTGGAAGAAGACCTCCTAGCAGAAGGCCAGGATGAAGTTCAAGCCCAGGACGTCGTAGAGGAAGAGGTCGACGAGGTGTCGGCTACTCCGGTTCAGATTCCGGAGCCTATTCCCTCAACATCGGCCGGTCTCCTAGTAGAGCTGGGACAGGCCCTCTCTTCGATTGTTGGAATGATCCAACAAATGCAGAAGGAGAATCATGAGAAGGCGGCTGCTATGGAACTGTGGATGTAGTGCCTTGCAGAATCACATGGGCCCCAGAAAAGGCTCAATGTGAAAGACCTTCCCTTGTGCTCAGATGCTAACCCATGGAGGTATGCTGAGCACATGCCGATGACGACTGGAAAGATCGTCATCTCGGATAAGCTGGGCTCAGTTCCCCTAGAGGAGGTGGAATTCTGGCCCAGCAAGGCATCATATCCGGACTGTTATGTCCGGCTGAGAAAGGAACCAGCTTCAAGGGAGGAGACAAAGCCGAAGGAGGTCATAGTGATGGACCATGCTAAGGCTCAAGCTCTACTTTCATCCTCGATGAAGGAGAGGGGCTTCTCTAACTCGAAGGTAGCTGCATTGAGCAAGAAGCTCCCTTCCTTTGTGTCCTCTCCTGCTAGAGCCTTCCCCTTTTTACAGAAAGGGTTTGCGGCTGTCCTAAAAGCAGTCGAGGCCGGCAAGCCTTGCCCCTCCCTGGAGGAGTGTAAACCCTTGTCGCTGGCCCTGCCTATGGACCACAAAGACTGGAAGGACGTCCATCTGACGTTCTCAGTGGGAAACTTGGAGGCTGATATTGCCGGACGGCAATTCGGCGAGGACCTCCCCAAGCTGTCTGACTTTCTTTTGTGAAGAGAGTTCGAGACAAAAGAAAGATTGGCGGCCTCAATGTCCCTTCGGACTACTCTTGAGACGATGGCAAGTGACCCCAAGGTCCATGAAATGTTCATGGTAGTGGCTAAGACTCACCTGGCCACGGTGACGAAGGACCTTTATGGCTTCGTCAAGGCTAGGAGAGCTTTTATGGAGTTCGTGTTCACCGGGGCTACGGTGAGGCACGAGCCAAGGAAATTAATCTCCTCCAACATTTGGGGAAAAGACCTTTTCCCTACCGATGTGGTCAAAGAAGTTGTTGATAAGGCCGCCGTGGAGAATAGAAACCTTCTCCAGAAGTGGGGCCTGGCTATCAAAAGAAAGTCTTCCCCGGATGAGGGTCCTCAACCAAAGAGGAAGAATATGAGGACTAGACTACCGTCTCGGCCAGCCAAGCCCTCTAGACAGCAACAGCAACTGCAATTGCCATTGCCTCCAGTGCCCCAGATGGTGGCACAAACCCCGACCACTTTTCAGTGGGTACCCCAGGCTGTGCCGAGTCAGTCCACGGCATTCACCCCAACGTTCGAAGGACAGTCTTCTTCCTTTCGAGCAAAGCCTATAGGAGCAGCCAGAGGCTCGTCTAGGCGCCCCTCAAGGGGAAGGGGATTCAGGGGTGGTCGTGGTCAGGGAGGCAAGACCTCAGGACGGCAGTCCAAGTGAAATGATACCGGTAGGAGGGAGACTGATGAAATTCTGGGATCGATGGACCTTCGATCCCTGGGCCCACAGCCTACTCAAGAATGGACTGGGCTGGAGCTGGTACAGCACTCCACCCCCGTGCCTTCGGTTTTTCCAACACTCCACCCCCGTTCTGGAGGAGTACGTTCAAGAACTATTGGAGAAAAAGTTGATCCGAAAGGTGAAGTCCATCAAATTCCAAGGAAGGCTGTTTTGTGTTCCCAAGAAAGACTCGGAAAAGCTCAGAATCATTCTGGACTTGTCGCCACTCAACAAGTTTATAGTGAATTGCAAATTCAAAATGCTAACACTGCAACACATAAGGACCTTACTGCCCAAGAGGGCATACTCAGTCTCTATAGACTTGTCAGACGCCTATTGGCACATTCCAATCAGCCGTCGACTCTCCCCCTACCTAGGGTTCAGGCTACAACGGAGACTATACGCCTTCAGAGCCATAATATTCGGGCTAAACATAGCCCCAAGGATTTTCACGAAGCTTGCGAGCGCAGCTCTCAAACAATTACGCCTAAAGGGAATTCAGGTAGTAGCCTACCTGGACGACTGGCTGGTGTGGGCAGCATCCGAGACAGAATGCTTGCAAGCTTCCAGTCAAGTGATCCAGTTCCTAGAGTACCTAGGCTTCAAGATCAACAGAAAAAAGTCTCGACTTTCTCCATCTCAAAAGTTCCAGTGGCTGGGAATCCACTGGGACCTTTTGTCACACCGTTTCTCCATCCCGGCGAAGAAAAGGAAGGAGATAGCGGGTTCTGTCAAGAGTTTTCTAGATTCCGAAAGGATATCAAGACGCAAACAAGAGAGGGTACTAGGCTCTCTCCAGTTTGCTTCGGTGACAGACCCAGTGCTAAGAGCACAGCTAAAGGATGCAACCAGAGTTTGGAGAAGGTATGCATCAAACGCGCGAAGAGATCTGAGAAGACCAGTGCTGCCTCGGCTACGTACTCTTCTCAGGCCTTGGTCCCAAGCCAGACATCTAAACAAGTCGGTTCTTCTTCAGCCACCTCCCCCTTCGATGACGATTCACTCAGACGCCTCAAAGGAGGGATGGGGAGGTGACTCTCATCGGAAAAAAGTCCAGGGGACTTGGTCCAAGCTATTCAGGACCTTTCACATAAACTTTCTAGAAGCTATGGCAGTGCTCCTTACTTTAAAGAAAGTCTCCCCGCGTCACTCGATCCACATAAGATTGGTGATGGACAGCGAGGTAGTTGTGAGATGCTTGAATCGACAAGGGTCGAGGTCACCACCTCTCAACCAGGTGATGTTGGCCATTTTCCGATTGGCGGAAAAGAAGAAGTGGTACCTGTTGGCAGTTCACCTTCAAGGAGTCCGCAACGTGACAGCGGACGCTCTATCCAGGTTCACACCGATAGAGTCGGAATGGTCCTTAGATGCAGGATCATTCTCCTTCATTCTGAATCAAGTCCCAGAACTGCAGATAGACCTCTTTGCGACGAAAGACAACAAGAAGTTGCCCCTGTACGTGTCCCCGTACGAGGACCCCTTAGCGGAAGCAGGGGACACGATGTCCCTCGACTGGAACAGATGGTCCAGGATTTATCTGTTCCCCCCTCACAACCTTCTGTTGAGGGTCCTCAACAAACTGAGATTCTTCAAGGGGGTAGCGGCAATAGTGGCCCACAAGTGGCCGAACAGCATGTGATTCCCCTTGGCGTTGGAACTACAGCTGAAGTTTGTGCCGCTACCACATCCAGTTCTGACCCAGCGAGTCCAAAAGTCGACTGTCTACGCTTCATTACAGAAAACCCGGACCCTGCAGCTCATGATTTTCTCTCCCTTGCGGTGAGAAAGCGTTTCGGGATTTCGAAATCCAGCATAGACTTCCTAGAGGAATATAAGTGCAAATCTACTAGAAGGCAATATGAGTCATCTTGGAGAAAATGGGTGGCCTTTGTCAAGGCGAAGAATCCGCAGGAGATCTCGACAGACTTCTGCTTATCTTTCTTCATCCACCTCCATGGTCAAGGGTTGGCAGCTAACACGATTTCAGTGTGTAAGTCTGCTTTGATGAGACCCATTTTATATGCCTTCCAGGTCGACCTAGGTAACGAGATCTTTAATAAAGTTTCGAAAGCCTGCGCTAGGCTCAGACCTTCAGCACCTCCAAAGCCCATTTCATGGTCTTTAGACAAAGTTCTTCATTTTGCTTCTCTGTTGAGCAATGAAGAATGTGCGTTAAAGGATTTGACACAAAAAGTTATTTTCCTATTTGCACTCGCGTCCGGGGCCAGGGTTAGTGAGATCGTAGCCCTCTCGAGAGAGGCAGGTCGTGTTCAGTTCCTGGATGGGGGGGAACTGAAACTGTTTCCGGATCCTACGTTTCTCGCCAAGAATGAGTTACCCACCAACAGGTGGGGTCCCTGGAGAATCTGCCCTCTGAAAGAATATGCATCTCTATGTCCAGTAGAATGCCTAAAGGTCTATCTTCGTAGAACTTCAGACTTCAAGGGTGGTCAACTATTCAGGGGAGAAACATCAGGCTCAAATTTATCTCTGAATCAACTCAGAGCGAAAATCACATATTTTATTCGCAGAGCGGATCCTGACAGTACATCCGCCGGTCCCGATCCGAGGAAAGTTACCTCATCCTTAAATTTCTTTAATTGTATGGACTTTGAACATCTCCGTTCATACACTGGCTGGAAGTCTTCCAGAGTGTTCTTTCGCCACTATGCGAAGCAAGTAGAGGAACTAAAGAGATCTGTGGTAGCAGTGGGTCGTGTTGTTAACCCTACTGTTTAACTCTGCGAGGAACAGTGGTCTTAATTGGGACGATTAAGTCCAGGGTGAGTGTGTAGGTACATACTGTACTACAAACTAAATGAGGGCACCGAGTGCCCACATAGACTGTTCCTTTTCCAAAGGTGAACCTAGCATAAGTGCAGACATGTGTGCCGAGCGTTTCTAACGCTAATGTGATTGATTTGTAATACAGACTTTTATGACTTGATACCTCGGTATCTTAAAAAAGTGGCATTTGATGTTTTTTCTTTCAGATAAACAAGTTCTGTTTACTATCATACTTATGCTTAAAGTTTTGGGTTATTCACTTTATATATATATATATATATATATATATATATATATATATATATATATATATATATATATATATATATATATATATATATATATATATATATATATATATATATATATATATATATATATATATATATATATATATATATATATATATATATATATATATATATATATATGTATATATATATGTGTATATATATATATATATATATATATATATATATATATATATATATATATATATATATATATATATATATATATATATATATATATATATATATATATATAAATTATATATATATATATAAATTATATATATAATTGTTGTTAACCTGTCTATTTATTTTCTGTCAATAAACTTGTTCTTGAGAACCTTGCGTCTCTTTCACCTGTGTCAATTTATTGGTATAATTGAGCATTTATTTTATGTACCTTATCTGGGATAATTCTAATAGAATTGTTCTTTTATGCAAGCTATGTTGCATTGGTTTATGAAGTCCCTTAACGGGAGGACTCCGTCATATAAAGGGACGAGGGCGGTTTTATTAGTTTCTTCCTATGCGGATATAAACCTTTGTCCAATACAAGTATTGTGCGGATTACTGGTCGATATTTCATATTGACGCAGTGGTTCTTTACAAACTATGCTTTACTTAATATAGGGCGAGACCACTATATTAGCTTGCCTGGTATTCATACATAGGTATATGTACTCTTCGAGACTTTTCCAGAGTCTAGTAGGACTCTTCCCTGTAGGGGGCAGGAAGCTCTAACATGGTTTATAGTTAGTTGAAAAGATGTATAACGGTAACATCTTAGGTCTCTAGGTCTAGTCGACCGGGAAAAATTACCTCCGGGGAGTACGGCACGTTCTGAGAATCCACAGATACAGTAATGCTCTGGTATACTTCCATCAGGACGACATGGCTTGAGCCCAAAAAACGGATTTTGAGCGAAGCGAAAAATCTATTTTTGGGTGAGATGGCCATGTCGTCCTGATGGACCCGCCCTTGCCTTGCTAAGAAAGGGCTGTAGGACCCCTCCCTACATACAGTATATGCAGCACCTCGTGTACGCTACAAGGAATACAGATGGCGCCAGGATTGGCGCCAGGCACGCTTACGAAACGGGAGATAGGGAGCCTTGGGAGCGGCTCCCCCTTTTTCTTTCCCGAATTCGTTTCTTGCCATTTGCCCCCTGCGAGACGAAATCTCTGTTCGGGATGCAGATTGCCATGTGGCGTGTCAAAAATACGTCCTCTGATATGTCGCGATATCCCTTTCAGGAGGGATATTCGCTCCAGGAGTTAGAATTCTGGTACCTTAAGGTAAATTATCTGGGAATATCGCCGTAGTTGTAATATACCCTAGGAAGCTACCCTATAGGAACTTCCATCAGGACGATATGGCCATCTCACCCATAAATAGATTTTTTGCTCTGCTCAAAATTCGTTTTATATATATATATATATATATATATATATATATATATATATATATATATATATATATATATATATATATATATATATATATATATATATATATATATATATATATATATATATATATATATATATATATATATATGTGTGTGTGTGTGTGTGTTTGTGTGTGTGTGTGTGTGTGTGTAAATATCATCCACGAATGACATTTAATACCGAATTCTATATTGGGAATATACATTCACTTAGAATTTATGTTATGGTAACAGCCTCTGTCCGGGTGGATATTCGAACGCCCTGCTGTTCGGCTGGAAACCATGCTTACAGAGACTCTACTGACTGAGTTATCAAGATAGCTTAGTCAGTAGAGTCACTGCAGGCATGGTTTCCATAGCTCAGTCAGTAGAGTCTCTGCAAGCATGGTATCCAGCCGAACAGTTGGGGGCTCGAATATTCACCATACCAGAAGCTGTTACCATAAAATGAATTATAAGTGGATGTATATTCCCAAGATAGAATTCGGTATCAAATGCCATTCGTGAGTGATATTCACATTGATTGAAATCACGTGTGCTTGTGATATATATATATATATATATATATATATATATATATATATATATATATATATATATATATATATATATATATATATATATATATATATATATATATATATATATATATAAACTCATGCACAAAAACACACACACGGTCAAATATTCAAGTTAATCTTAATTCCATTACTTATCTGCCGCCCATGAAGTAAGCAATACATAACCTTCTTTCTATCTATATAACTCTTTTACAAAAAATGTAAGCCGCTTCGGTGCACTATGGACTTATAAGATAAAAAAAAAGAAAAAAAAAAAAAAAAAAGTTATTTAAATCGGAAATTCTCCGTAAAAACATAATGCTTTCAACCGTATTTCAGTGAAATACAGGCGAACGTAATTTTACCTTGCTTTGGTATTTTATTGTATTCACGTGTTGGTGACTGTACTAGCAATCCTTAATGTACCCTTGGAGAAAAGGTGGAGTCTATTATCCTAATCGTTCATTATAGCGAAAACTTCACTAATGTTTCCATTAACTACTGGATATTAATGGTATGCAAAATCTTTGGTCTAACTTATACTATGTCGTTTTCTCAAAAGGAATTTTCCTTTTGTTTTTGCACTGATTATCTCTTGGTGAGAATTCTAGTCCTTCACATATGTCCTACATATATCAGTTGACTAATAACAAGATATATCCTATGCTGTAAATATAGAATTATACATAACGGTTTTGATAAATTTTTCTTAATATGCGGTACAATGCCCATTAGTTCCTTCATGTGGAATTTATTTCATTATTTACAAACTACAAATACAAATGTTCCATTTAGATCAAAACGTTAGTTTCAATCAAATATATTTGTTAATTTGTCGAGCAGATTAGTTTATATAAGCGGAAAACATCCATACTTTTTGTAAATATGTATCATGACTACGATTCGGAAATATCCCTATGATTACTGCAAAGCCGAAATGACATTTGAAAAGCGTTCCGGGATATGGCAGACTGAACTGGTTAAACAAATTTTCAATTTGGAATCTATCGACGGCTTCGCGGTTGAGTGAATGTCCCTCTGAAACCACAATGGCCTTTACAAATGACGCACATAATAGAGAGAGAGAGAGAGAGAGAGAGAGAGAGAGAGAGAGAGAGAGAGAGAGAGAGAGAGAGAGAGAGAGATTGGAAAAACTTTCTTTAAAGACACTAGCTCATTGGGAATACTCATAGGCAGGTTTACCCTTTGTCAAGATTTGCATAGCGAAATGTTTGATCGTTTGACGTCAATGAAATCGTTTGACAAATGGATGGGATGTTTAGAGCGTTTCTCTTTCTTTTAAGAGCCTCAAATAATTCCTTTCATATTTGGAAGACAGAAATAGTAAATAGGACAGACTGAATTATCACTGGCTTGATATTTTCTTAAAGCATTCGTGTGAAGATCAGTCGTTTTCAGCGCATTTCCATTAATCTCTACATTAGTATGTTTACTAGACATATTTCTTCTTCTTCTTCTTCTTCTTCTTCTTCTTCTTCTTCTTCTTCTTCTTCGTCTTCTTCTTCCAAAGATAATGACAAAATGAATTTTAATATCACGTTTAATGAAGAGGATAAACTTGAAAGCTTCAACTAGATGTTGAACACCCCTTATTCGCATATGTTATACCTCACGTAATATGCTGGGAATACGCAATTTCGAAAATTAAACTCCAAATGTTTGCTATCCTTAAATGTTGACTTTTTTTTTTTTTTTTTTTTTTCTTACTAAAATGTGGGATCTCATCCCAAATGCTGTACTCCAACAAAAATGTTAAACCTAACATTTCCAATAGTTCATGGAATATTATGTTCAGAGGATTCCACAATCTAGAGATATATGACTCAATAATTTAACAATTTGAAATAGGCCTATGATAACTATATTAATAAAAAGTGTTTGAATGTTTTCATACACAGCGTAAGTCTTTTTTCGCCGTCTATTCTCTAAACTGTTCATATCAATACTCAGAAAATCATGTATATGCATTCTTACATTCGTATGCACGTATAAAATACTGAAGAATCTGAGATTTCTTTTGTTTTAACGTTAATCCGCCAGTCAATTTCGGATAAAAAGTCAGAAGCCTCGGATTTTATAGTCCTAAGCTGTGTAATTAGGAAGAATATAAGATGTATCAATAGTTTCTTTTTGCTGAATGTTGGTAAAAAAAAAAATGCTTCTGCCTCATTTAGTTATTAGGAGTAACATATGAAATTGTTTAATGTTCATCGGATGTATAATTTTTTCATGTAGAAAGGTTTGTATATATTATTTCCATTTAGTCTTATTAAAGTAGCAATGTTTCATTTGATATGAGTAAAGTATATCTTTGATTTCCTTTAAAGTAAAAAAGAGAAAGAAAATAACTCAAAAGAAATATTTTTATCTTGTACCTTTCCTTCTCAATATTGAAACAAACAATATGTCGCAGTTCTATATCTTTTTATTTTGTATCCTTGAACAAACCGAGACGAAATAAAACGGAAGCAATAACAGAATGTCAAGTTCTCGGGTGGTTTTATTCTCTCTCGGTCTTTATTTTGCCTCGGACACGAGAGTGGAAGTCAGCCACGTTTCGACCTGGAACATTGGGTCAGAAAAATTCGTGGACTCGTAAACGGTGGTGAGATTTTCGGAAAGAATAAAAGGGCAAGAAAAAGCAGGAAGGAGAAATAAAAACTCGAAATCTTTACAGCCTTTACACGTGATTAGGATTCTTTCTTTTTCGAATCAACGAAACAAGCGATTGTTCGACATTTACTGGGAACTGGAAAATCTAGCTATAAGCTTCAATAAAAGGAAGATACAGAAAAATTAGTTCTTTTATAATGTTTGTATATTATTAAAAAAAAAAAAAAAAACATTGAAATGGTCATGAATGTTGAAATTTGGATAAGAATGAACTATTGAAAAATAATTTCTAAGTGCGCTATGGAGATACATTATAATTTTTATTATCATTATAACAAAGTACTTTTAATTAACATATCTATTAATTAGAGGTGAAACTTCCTTAGAAAATGAGGTAAGAAAATAAACCATACTGAGCTCCAATACTGAAATTCAATACATTTTTATTGGGGATTATCACATTTCCATGTCAAGAGCATCGGTGCAGTCGAGGCTCGGAATCGAAATGGAAGAATTTGAGCAATAAAAATAGCAAACCACAAGAAATACTCAAAATATATAACGTTTTGCCATATGTATATTTATTTTGTATATAACCTTCTGTATCGTTGAAAAAAATTTACGAGATATTGAAAAAAAAACTTATGTAAGTTTTGGTTGGGAGATGAATAACACAGGCAGCAAAAATATATATATATATATATATATATATATATATATATATATATATATATATATATATATATATATATATATATATATATATATATATATATATATATATATATATATATATACATATATATATATATATATATATATATATATATATATATATATATATATATATATATATATATATATATATATATATATATATATATATATATATATATATATATATATATATATATATATATATATATATATATATATATATATATATGTGTGTGTGTGTTTCGCCTGAAAGATGGATAAAGAAGATAGCTTAAGAAAATTCAATAAGAGATTCAGTGAAATTATTGTGATGAAAGATTTGATGACATGTTGTCCTGAAATACAAACGTCAAGTAGGAAAATATGAAACAATCGAGGCAAAGGGAATTTCAATATTATGATACGATTAATGAAAACTTGATGAGCTATCTCTACTATTCTCCTTAATTGGGACTTGCCTCTTAATTCCATGGCTTTGTCAGTTTGATAGTTAATGCTGTACAGATTGTTTGTCATTATCTTATATTGCAAAGGTCAACTTCTTTTTCTTTTGATGGTATATAGATGACTTAATAATATTTCATGTTATGCATTATATCTGTTATAATGGTATTACAGTATTGATAGTGAGGTCAAAAGAAAAGCTAAGGATGGCTCGGGAGAATATTTGGACAATAAAGCAAATGAGGCACAAAGCTATGAATTCAGGAAGTGGCTGCGTTGTAAGAATTTCTCATAAAATTATTAATGAAATCTCGACTGGGGCAAAGAAGAAGAAGCCTATACATATCAAAAAGAGAAATGGCTTCTTTATAGCAACAAAAAAGAAAGAAAGACAACGTTAGATGGGACAGTTAAAGATTATGAATAGGAGATATGAAGGGAATATTTTGATTGATATACCTGAAGCTGATGATGACCTTGATGAACCCATGAATGCATTCAGTGTGTTTGAAGTCGAAGCAATCCTAAAAAACCCAAAGAGATGGAAAGCTTTTGGATACGATGGAAATGGTTTTAAGGTTTACTTTACAAAGGATTTACACTCCAGAACGGCATTATTAACCAGGAAATTTGGAGGTGGTTGACGCATCAGTAAGGCGTTGGCGAAGACGCAGAAATTTGACCATTCTATTTTCCATTATTCGATTTATTTATGTTGATTGCTCTGGTTATAAGAACATAATATTACACCATAGTCCTGCAACTTCTGGAATATAACTAGTTCTAATTAATGATTTGAATCTGTATTGAACAAATATATTCCCTATTCAAGGAAATTCCATCTGGCAGCGCTGTCCCAATCTCGTTCACCAACCTTAACTATGATGGATTGTTATTTTGGTCACTTGTATAGGAAAATTACTTACCATCCATATATTCTGATGAAGAATGGAAATACTGAACAGTTTTATAATCAAACTCATGTTGTTTCCGATATCTTGTGAAAAATTCACGCCCTTTTCTGGTAAAAGTTCTATTCCTAATAAGGAAACAGTCGTTGGACAATTTACCAACTATCAATTATCTAGCCTCCAACTTCCTAAAATACTTTTAGGACACACGCGTTTTTCAAATAATCGACTAGAATAGTTTGAAAAAGGTGCCTCGAATGCCATCTATTGGCGGTAAAGTAAACCTAGATACGGTGTAAGGGAGAGAGCTAAAAAAGTTTGCGTTATCATGCCTTTCGGAATGTAACAATATTATTATTCTACGTAGTTTTTACTGAAATACATATCACACTGTGAAACATGTTAATGATATTTAGGTTTCATGAGAAGGTAATCGAAAATTAGATCTAATAACTGTAATGTCTTGATTTTCAAGCCAATTCCAGTACTTATGTAATGATTAGAATAGTTAATATTACATGTTTAAAAAAAATGACGTAATATGTCATGTTGGTTGGAAGAGCTAACCCTGGGATTTGCTGTAGTCATTCAAATTGTAAACCGGACGTATAATGCAAACCTATGCAAACCTCGGCAAATTGACATTCTTCTTAGACGTTAACACATTGTCTCCTCGTGTGAAAGTTTGTGACGTCACCGGATGCAGGTGTCTTCCGATACCGTCACGTGGCTAAAGTAAGCCAAGCATACGATATCTGTGATATCGATAATTTATTCAGTTCATATCTAAACTTCACCAGAATTGGTCATCTGGACCAACACAGCTTCCTCCAGTGATGGAGATGTTTAACTCTGTTGTTTTTATATAATAAAGACTTAAAAACTATTAAGATGTATTCATGTACCATTTAAATACATCTGAAAAACAACTCATACTCTATGTGTGCTTATAACAGTAGCACGCCAATACATGTGGCGTATCGTCCGATCCCCCAATTCCCAGATATAATTGAACGAACAATTGTTTGCTCAGGAAATATTTATGTGACATTTATTTAGAAAATTGTAATTTCCTAAGAATTAAGTTGTGACCAGACAACAATGAACATCAAGTTCACATGCGTCTGCTTTATAGTAATTTTGTACTCAAATAGAAACAGAAATGAAGTAATGAGATTTATAATTATTCGATGATGGGTATAATTATCAATTCAGCACTCTCAGCTAAGACCATCTATTAGGCATGAAAGAAATAATATATAAAGCTCTTCAATCCATGGTTTTTGGAACTTTCTATGACGTCATTTCGGTTTAAATATATCTAAAAGTAGCCTACATAATTTGAGCCTAATATAATTTATACTTGCCTTACATATTTCTACATAAGTATCAATCCATTACCCTTTTTCAATTGGATAAAATCATTCACATGGATGGAAGAAGAGACGTGAGTTGCTATGCCTCAACATGAAGTAAAAACACATTAATTCTTTCCGAATTGGAAGAAGTGTATAATTATTGAAGCATAATTTCCAGAAAGTTTTTCTCCCAATTAATTGATAAAAACTTCATAATTTCAATAATACTTCTTTTTTCTGAATTTAGGAACTAAGTTATGGTAATTATATGCCTAATACAGATGATATATATTATAAAAATATATAGTGCAATAATTATATCTAAAAAATCAGTTTAGTGAGATCGATGTTACTGTATGGACATCCATCGTGGCAAGACAATGAAACAATATCCAGTATATTTTGTAGATTTAAGAACAAAGCTCTCAGAAGGTTATTGGGAGTTGAATGCCAGGATGGAATTACAAATGAAACGATAAGAGAGACTACTCAAGTGCCGTATGTGGATGAAATCATGGTAAGAGGTAGATGAAAATAATTTGGCATGCTCTTCTCACTCCCCAAAAAAAGATTAGTTCAATAAACTTTTTTAACTGGACCCCATAAGGTAATATAAAAGTTGGAAAATCCAGACCTTAATTGTTGGAACACAGTTATAGAACTAAAGACTCAGAAATTCAACCAGAATATATTCATTTCCAACACATGTTAACTAATCATAAGCCCAATTGAAGATATCATTCCTATATAAAGTGTGCTTTGGTACATGTACCATGAGTGTAGGAATTTGTATTTAATTTTTTTTTTTTTTTTTTTTTTGTGTGTAGGGGCTAATGTTTGAAAATGCAATGACAGCGGCCATTTTTTTTTTCATAACGAAACACTCTTAGATGAGATCTGTCATCTGATAGCAGATTTTAGCAAAATAAAAATATTTTTGGACGATTTCATGTGACCAATTACAATAAAGAAACGTCAGCTTCTATCAAAAGTAACATAATTAATAATATTAATGAACAAAATGGATTTGATAATAGATAGAGGATATTTCATAATAGTAAACCTCTGTGAACTTTACACCAAATGTTTGCAAGACTACTCTATACAGTCGGCTTGGGGAAAAAATATCATTATATTATTTCGCCAATGGGGACACAAAATACCTGTAACATTACCGCCCTGTATGTATAATCTCAGTAATATATGAAATATTGAAAAAAAAAAAATCTAATTTAGCAAAATAAAAAAGAAAAATAGACTTTAATCAACCAAGAGAGCAGACTGATTTTACAAGAGGATAGTCAACAACTGACCCTATCCATATAATTAAGAAGCTACTGAAGAAAATCATCAGAACATGACAAACTAGTATATATGGCTTTTAAAATTTATGAGAAAGCTGCTGATTCTGTCAAAACTTTGATATTCATGAAAGCCCTTCAACGAAGAGGAATAGATGATACTTATGATATAACATTTGAAGGTATCAGTAGTACAGCAAACCTAAAATACACGGATTTAATGAAAATATTTTAATTAAAAAAGGAGTTAAGCTAGGGGACCCTATATCTCCTAAATTATTTACAGCGTGCCTAGAAGACGTTTTCAAGGATTTGTATAGAGAAAAGGTTGGAATTAACATTAATGAGGAATTCTTTAACGGCTCAAAATTTGGAGATGACTTAGTTCCATTTCGTGAATTTTAGAAGGGATTGCTAAGGATGATAAAATATTTGAATAGAAAAAGCAAGAATGTAGGACAGGAAAGAAAAATGAGCAAAACGAAGATAACATTCAATGAAAATGAAGAGACGACAAATAAGGGTTAAGGACCAGCTAGTGAACATATGTACTTGGGACACAAAACAAACATAACCACAGTACATGATGGATAAGCATAGGATGAAGATCTGTTGATAAAAAAATTATTATATAAAAAATAAAATGGCCTTTTCTTTAAAAAGGAAAATGCTTAATTACATGGCCTTACAGTATTAACTTATGCATCAGAAATTCGGAGCCTTACTAACGCCTTAGAACAAGCGCTAGTTAAAACTCCAAGAGCTTTACAAAGAATAATGATGGGAATTCCAATAAATGACAGAAAGAGAACAACATGGATATGAAAAAAGTAAAGCATATTTTCACAAAATGTATAAGAAGTAAATGGGCATTTACAAAACATAATGAGGACAGATAGTTTATGAACTAAAAGAATAATGCATTGGGTGTCGAGACATTGCAATCCAAGCAAGGTAGGGAGAAGGAGATGGTCCTGATGAATAAAACTTCAGCAAATGCTTTTGCTTGGATTTTAAAGCAATTTCTCCAGTTCTAATGAATATCACAAATTAAATGCTTGTGCTAGTAGCAAATGCTTAGAGCAGATGATTAAGCTCAAGCAAATGCTTAGAAATTATCAGCAATTGCTTCATTCCCTATGAATAAAACATAGCAATTACTTATGGTTCTCAGCAATTACTTATGCTTCTCAGCAATTACTTATTCTTCTCAGCAATTACTTATTCTTCTCAGCAATTACTTATGCTTATCAGCAATTGCTTAAAAAATTTTAAGGCAGTTCACTAGGTGCTTGAAACTCCGTTGAACTGGATCTGATGGCGGCCTTTCTCCAAATTCGTAAAAAGAAAACTTACCGAAATCGCCATACATCATTACCTTACGATTACAAAAAGTTCTACAGATTCAGTGAAGAAAATGTGGAATGGCTGCTACAACATTTTTAGGCGAATATAGAGAAACACGAGGAGGTGGTCTCTCAAATAAGGATCGAATGAAAACATTCTTAAGGTATGTGTCGGACTCAGGTTACCAAAACGGCGTAGGAGAGGAGATAGGTATTCACCAAACAAGTGTCAGTAAATTTTTTTTATAATTACATTTGAGAAATTTTTTAGATGAGGACCACTTAACAATAAAGCTTCTATTTTAAAAGTAATATTTTCGTTATAAATATATATATATATATATATATATATATATATATATATATATATATATATATATATATATATATATATATATATATGTATATATATATATATATATATATATATATATATATATATATTTATATA
>NC_090737.1:90957115-90959615 GCF_036898095.1 Palaemon carinicauda | reverse complement strand
TCCTTTCCCACAAGGGGAACTATCGGTTCAGTGATAAGGCAAAGTGGGGCACAAAAAGGAATCCAAGTGGAAAAGGTGCAAGTCAGTCACCTGGAAAGAGGACAAAGGAATCACCGGATAGAGGTGAGAAGCCAGGGTCACCAAAGAAAGGTGGAAAACTGGTGTGCTGGCATTGTGGGCAACCAGGTCACATAAAAGAGAAGTGCCGGTTGTGGTTGGATAAAGCAAAGCCAGTGGGTCTGTTGGGTCGGGATTCGACTGCAACAGATGAGTGTTTCAAAAAGTATGTCTCTGAAGGTGTAGTGAGCATCAAAGGCCAGAATAGGTCAGAGAGACGGGTAAAGCTTTTAAGGGACACGGGAGCGGCGCAATCCATAATTTTGCGTTCGGTATTGCCGGAAGGACTGAGCCAGGGACAGGAGAAATTTGTGTTACTAGGGGGATTCCCGAGAACAGTAACGGCATGCCCCTTGGTAGAGTTAGTGTTAAACTCTAAATGGGTAAAAGGACCCATGAGTCTGGCAATTGTGGATGAATTACCCATAAAGGGAGTGGACGTGATAGTGGCCAACGACTGTGAGATGCGGACTCCAGGTAATTGTCCTCTGGTGCAAGGTAAGTCGGTAAAGACTGAAAAGCCTGTTTTCGTCGTCACGCGTTCGGGAGCCCAAGGCAAGTCCAGGGAGATGGACTGTATGGGGCTCGATAAATTATTTGAGAAAAATGGTTCTGAGGTAAGTGTAACTGGAAATCCCATGTTGTCTTCCGTGAAGGACGAGAATGGTAAATGGGCAATTGATACATTTGCGGCGACTCAGAAGGCGGAGTTTGAGAAGGAGAGGAGTAAGCAAGTCAGTCAGGATAATAGTCGTCCTCATTTAGAATGGAAGGACGGAGTGTTGAAAAGGATAAGTCGAGCAAAACGAGCACATGCAGATGCATGGGAGGTGAGAGAACAGATTGTGGTACCAGTAAACTACAGACTTAAGTTATTAGAGATAGCTCATGACAACCTTCTGTCTGGTCATCTAGGTATAAATAAAACTTTTAAAAAACTTTCAGATTTGATTTTCTGGCCTTCTCTTAGAAGAGACGTAAAGAAGTTTGTGAAGACCTGCAAAGTCTGCCAGACAACGGGGAAGCCGAATCAGAAAATCCCAAAAACACCACTGCAGCCAATTCCAGCCATTGGAGAACCCTTTGAAGAGGTAATAATTGATATAGTTGGCCCTTTGCCAAGGACCAGCAGTGGAAATCAATATATTTTGACACTGATGGATAGGACCACACGGTATCCTGAGGCAATTCCTTTAAGGAGTATACATGCTGGGAGGGTTCTTAAATCTTTGCTGGGGTTCTTTTCGAAATTTGGTTTACCCAGGGTAATTCAGTCTGATTGTGGGAGTAATTTCAAAAGTAAAGTATTTAAGCAGGGTTTGGAAGAATTAGGCATAAAGCATGTAACTTCTTCGCCTTATCACCCACAGAGCCAAGGACAACTGGAAAGATTTCACCAAACATTGAAATCAATGCTTAGTAAGTATGTGCAGCAGGAACCCAAGAATTGGGACCAGGTGATTCCTTATTTATTATTTGCTTTCAGATCTATTCCTAGTGATGTAATGGGGTTTTCGCCATTTGAACTAACTTTTGGTCATAAAGTAAGGGGACCTTTAGAAGTAGTGAAGGATCACTGGGAGGGAGTAAAACCTCGGGTAAATTTGCTGGACTTTTTAAGGGATTAAAGGGAAAAGTTGATAAATTCTTGGGATTTTGCTTTAAAAACTTTGGAGGTGAGTCAAAGAAAAATTAAAGAGCGTTATGATATGAAAACCAAATTACGAAATTTTCAGGTTGGCGAAGAGGTGTTGGTGTTGCTTCCAATTCCAGGCAATCCATTTAAAGCCAAATTCTCGGGGCCCTGGAAGATCTTAAAGAAGGTGAATGACCTAAACTATGTTGTTGAAACCCCTGACAGGAGGAAGAAGACTCAAGTATGCCATGTTAATATGCTAAAAGCCTACCAGGGCAGGGAAACCATCCGTCCAGTTCTGTCTTTAGCCAAGGTGGAGGAGAAAGAATAATTTGGGGAAACTTCCAGTATGAGTTTGCTGGGAAATTCCGTAGCTTTGGGAAATCTACCCGGGATGTTGGATCATTTAAGTGCCACCCAATCCAAGGAGGTAATGAACTTGATAACAAAGTTTGCAGTTTTATTTCAGGACGTTCCAGGACTAACCAGTCTACTTATGCATGATGTAGAGGTGGGAGATGCTCGTCCCATTAAACAACATCCATATAGAGTGAATCTATCCAAAAGGGACATCATTAAGCAAGAGGTAGAATACATGCTGTGTCATGATCTAATTCAAAGAAGTTTCGGCCCGTGGAGTTCTCCAGTAGTGCTAGTCAAAAAGGAAGGGTAGGACAAAGAATGTGCTTCGACTATCGTAAGGTAAATGCAGTTACTGAGTCTGATTGTTTTCCTCTGCCCAGGGTG
>NC_090737.1:90947115-90949615 GCF_036898095.1 Palaemon carinicauda | reverse complement strand
ACTTATATTTGAAAAAAAAAAATTTCTACAAATTCATACTCTTATTAGTATTTTTTATGAAAATTTGCAAAGTCTATACGCACTTAAAAAAAAAATTAATGTGAAAAATATACTATGAACGCCTTAATATCAAAGTACTAAAAGGTATTTATTGTATCCCCATTAGTCCTATCATTGTCTTCTAAATGACTAATGCTATCCGATAAGGTGAGGAAGGCCTTTATCCTTTTTCTTCTTTTGTAATTATTTTTTTCCCCTTTTGAAGTGTTATCTGAAATTTCATTTGATTTTTGGAACTACTACTAAAACTACTACTACTACTACTACTATTACTACTACTACTACTGATCCCTTTACTAACATTAATGAAAATGTTAATATTAATATTCGATATATATATAGATTTTATTTTAAACATTTCAAAAGTTCATTAACGAGTTTTTTTTAAAAAAAGGGGATTCTTAAAAAAATCATGAGTAATACACGACAAAAACCATATTGAAAAAAGAAGCAGATTAGTATCACTTCTGAGTTTTCTTTATTTTTTTTTTTTAACCACTACTCTTTTTACATATAACTGATCTTTCATAATATCTTCCCCTATGACATTACATCCCCTCTTCCTTTTTTTTTTTTTTTTTTTTTTTTTTTTTTTTTTTTTTTTTTTTTTTTTTTTTTTTTTTGCTGCAGTACTCAATATTCCTTTGCATCAATCCTTTCTTTTCTTATCTCTTGAAAGAGTTTTTCAAGGTTCCCGGATTGATTCTCAACTGCGTCTGCCATATTTCAATCCATTACTAACTGGATTCTTCTGCTTCCAGTTGGTTACTTTTCCTCTGAAAATTTCTCCCGTGTGAAATTGATCAACCCCCCCCCCCCTCTCTCTCTCTCTCTCTCTCTCTCTCTCTCTCTCTCTCTCTCTCTCTCTCTCTCTCTCTCTCTCTCTCTCTCTCTTACATACATATTGAAGGAGAGGCATGGCTCCAACAAATAATGTAAGTGAATTATGATATTATAAAACTATTTTGCAAGGGGAAAATGAAATAATTTAAAAAGGAGCATCGATAAATAAAAAATAAAAATTTCAAAGATTATAGAATTTTTCTGATATAAAGGCAATAAAATTAGAAGAGAAAGATACATGATATTTGCCAATGTTTTGTAGACGATTTATTCAAAGGGAATTTGAATTGTAATGTATATTTAATTCTTGTAGTTATTAATTTTTATGATTTTTCTTTTATTGTTTTTTTTTTTTTTCAAGGAAAAATCATTGTGCATGGAAGGCCATGTCTCTTGGGGACTAAAAATTTATCTAATATATGATTAAGGTCGAAGTCAGATATTTTTGATTTGGGAGTGTTATAGCAGAAAGTAATTTCAACTTGAAAAATTAGGCAATGATGAAAAATCATATGCTGTAGAATGATATACTTGAAGATGACCAACTTTTACTAAAACTTAAACTTTTCAATCTTCAGTAAAGAACATCCTCTATAATAGCGCTTGCTCACATACATTTAATTTCACAAACATACACACATACACACGTGTATATATATATATATTATATATATATATATATATATATATATATATATATATATATATATATATATATATATATATATATATATATATATATATATATATATATATATATATGTGTGTGTGTGTGTGTGTGTGTGTGTGTGTGTGTGTGTGTGTGTGTGTGTGTGTGTGTGTGTGTGTGTGTGTGTATGTATGTATGTACAAATTTACTAAATTTTTTCATCAACAAATTGTGCTTTCTCACTTTCATGTACTAAGTCAGAGATAGCTTTTGATATCGTATTAATCTTCCTCAGCAATGGGGACCCTTAATCTTTAAATGAAGTTCCCATGCCAAGGTGTTTAATAGTGAAATGTGAGCTTTGTTCTAATTTGAGTTTTATTTGGAAATTCCAGTCCAGGAGAAACGAGTTTCATTGAAATGATTTTCCATTGGGGAAGTACTCAAAAGGCAGACGGGTTCTGTATTCTGTCTAAGGAAGATCTTACTAGAAGAGCTGATAGAATAGGATTGAGTACAATAAGAAGAGCTTGGTAATCTTACATGTTGTTAAATTATTATCATATATTTTATTTCATAAGATATAAAAGCATAAAGAGGAAATTATTAGGTTTCCATAATAGTAAAATCTTTGTAACATAAAAGACTTTTAATGTATCAGTGATAGAATTACCAAATTCGTTATCAAACTAAATAAGAAGTATAAATAGAAAATAATTTAAATGTATGCACTAATACTATCTGATATAAACGGAAAATATTATTTATGGCCTGAATATATCTTAAAAAAGATAAAAAAGAAGACAGTTTAAAATTTTTTTTGAATTATTTCAATGCTAAATTAGGTCAAAAGAAGGGAATAAAATCAGCTCTATTTAAATCTGGAATGGACCCCCCCCCCCCAAAAAAAAAAATGACAAAGGTCACATGATTGTAGAATTTACTGGA
>NC_090737.1:90922115-90939615 GCF_036898095.1 Palaemon carinicauda | reverse complement strand
ACACTAGAAAGCCACCACTAACGCCCCCTTACACGGGCCCTTTCCTTGTGATCCGACGTAGTCTGAAAGCATTACTACTGAACATTTGTGGCAAAGAAGACAGGGTCTCCATTGATCGTCTAAAACCTGCTTATCTCCTGCCAGATGACCCGGCTACAGTTCGCCTCTCTAGATCAGGGAGCCCTCTTTAACATGTACAGTATGTAATTGTTAGGGGGGGAGCCATGTACCAGCCATGTGTCACACGATCGTACATAAATTATTTTGTATATATTATGCTTGTATCTGTGCCCTTCACTCGCACTAAAAAGAACCAGAATGAACATGTCTGCGTTTTTCCTCTCTAACATTGTCTGTTTCTCGAACATGAAAATTCGTGTTACCTTAAGGTTTTCTATATAAAGGAGAGTGTTCTTTAATAAAGTTACTCAGTTGATTACATCCTGCCTTTAAGTCATAACCTTTCTCTCGGCCGTCACACTTATAAAGTAAACCAAGCGAAAAGAAAATTGATTACCCCTGGAAGTGAGTAATATAGAAATTTAATTATTAATGAAGTGTTCAAATTCTAACTGTCACTCATTAGAAGACCGATCATTGAACGTGATGACATTATTCGGTAATATTAAAGTTTCCTTTTGGTATATTTAGTATGTTTCTTTTTCAATTATCTTGTTTTGCAATTCCAGCACTCCCATTCGAAGAAATCGGCCTTACATGTTGATGGTTGTAGATTTTTATTGAATATATGATAACATAATCAATGCACATTTATTTTATAGCAAATTGGGACTGGCAATCATTGCTTTCGATTTACATAGATATCATCAGAAATACAAACAATGAAAGGACAGTTTCATTTAACCAGCGAGTCACCAATGAGTAAAATTTGACAATTACAGGCTAATATATTAATTTTCACTGAAAAAAAAAAAAAAAAAAACTTCCCTTTCGGCTATAATTAGTTGATGGAAATTCTGGGTAGGGGTCTGTGTTATGGTTAGTACTTATAGGCAATTGGTTGACGAGTGACAGCGGTGAGAAAGTATTCAGGATTCGTGCTCAAGAAAAGACTAAGCATATATGGAGCTTATTTATTCGTGTTTTGTGATAGGCTTAATGTTGGTGAATGGTAGGGAATGGGGTCAGTTTGAGGGAATATGGTGGATTCTTGCTTTGAGACAAGAAAGACGTGTAAAGCTTAAAGGTTATCATAGTCAGTGAGATATGTTGTGGATTTTCCTTTGAAATATGATCAGCTTTTCCGTTTGAGATAAGTGTTGTATTTATTTTCAATTATAATTTTTACTTTAATATGAGTTATATCATTTCTAGAATTAATTAAACTGAAATATTTACTCTAGGTCAAAATACTAGCCGGTATTGGTTTAGAAAATATATTTATTTTTATTTTAAATGACTCACTTAATCCCATGAAAATATATATTATGAAACAGAATATTAGTGTACGTTATTATATTACTCCCATGAAAATATATATTATGAAACAGATTAGTGTACGTCGTTATATTTTGTTTATATAACTGCTTTTGACATTTCAAATTAGTTTTGCCTCTCCTCGAACCTTAAAAAAGTATTTTTGAAAATGTTTCCCTTTTTTTAGACTATTAGATACTTACAATTCTTCCATAACGTCAAAGGATTTCCAATTAAATACTTCTAATTCATCTATAAACGTTTAGTTGAAGGGAAATAACGCATAAAATGGAGTCCGCAGTGAAACACGTTTATAAAAGGCAGCATTCGAACGTGACAATTCTCCTGAGTTAAGAAATCACAGGGCAACTAAAATTATATGCAAAGAAACGAAATTAGACATAGTTTTAGTATTTTTTTCTCGATTTTAATAGAATAATATACAACAAAACTGTATTGTTGAGAGATTTCTTCCTCGCCTCTATCTTATCCATATAAAATGAATAAAGCATAGTAGGGTATTGAGCTTCTTACTTGTTTGAAAAGTTACTTTATCATGGCCAAACAGTTTTATTTCTAACAAAGAAGCTGTGGTTGCCTGTTTGTAGCATTCTTGCCTGGTGATGGCCAGACTGGGTTTCGAGTTCCGCTCAAACTCGTCAGTTCTATTGGTTGCTACAACCATACCATCCTTGTGAGCTGAAGAGGTTGGGGGGGGGGGGGGGTGTGCCTGTGCAGGAGTCATCAGCAGCCATTGTCTGGCCCTTCCCGGGCATAGCATGACTGGAGAGGGGGCTTGGTCGCTGATCATATATAATATGGCAAATCTCTAGGGCATTCTCCTGTTTGATAGGGTAACGTCACAGTTCTTTGCCTAGTCCATTCATGAGCAGCCTTCCAACCTTTAAACCAGAAAATTTGGTTCGCATTGCTTTTTTATGAAGACTGTGCAGAACTAATCGAATCAGCAGGAAGCTCAAAGTTTACTCTCGTCAATAATATACCATAAGTCAGGCATGGGATAATTCCGTACTCTTTTTTTTTTTCTTTTTTTTTTTTCCTTTTTTTTTGATCTTTATGGAAATGTCTTTATTCGCAGAAAATGAAATGGCCAGATGCCAATGAGATTACTATCTTTGTAACAACAGAGAAGATGCGATTGTAAGAATTAATATATGAAAAATCGAAATAAAGGTGTTAGTGTATATATATATATATATATATATATATATATATATATATATATATATATATATATATATATATAAATATATATATATATATATATATATATATATATATATATATATATATATATTCAAATAAGCCATATATATTTTTGATATATTAATGTCTGGATTCTCTTAACGACCTCGGGATCAGAGCCCCAGGCAAAATCACACAAAGACAAGAGCTTGGCTCCGGCCGGGATTCGAACCCTGGTCGGCAAGCTTATATAGACAGTGACTAACCCACTTGGCCACGAAGAAAGATAAAAGTCAATGACAATTCTACTGTATTTATACCTGTCGAATTCAGGTATTTTGTACTTAGAATTGAAATCAACCCATCTTCACCATCGTAGCTAATTGGTAGTTTGTTACTCTCATTCAATAATGAAAAATTTTGCACATTTTTACGTGTTTTTCATATTCAAATAAGCCATATATATTTTTGATATATTAATGTCTGGATTCTCTTAACGACCTCGGGATCAGAGCCCCAGGCGAAATCACACAAAGACAAGAGCTTGGCTCCGGCCGGGAATCGAACCCTGGTCGGCAAGCTTATATAGACAGTGACTAACCCACTTGGCCACGAAGAAAGATAAAAGTCAATGACAATTCTACTGTATTTATACCTGTCGAATTCAGGTATTTTGTACTTAGAATTGAAATCAACCCATCTTCACCATCGTAGCTAATTGGTAGTTTGTTACTTGGCATTCAATAATGATAAATTTTGCACATTTTTATGTGTTTTTCATATTCAAATAAGCCATATATATTTTTGATATATTAATGTCTGGATTCTCTTAACGACCTCGGGATCAGAGCCCCAGGCGAAATCACACAAACACAAGAGCTTGGCTCCGGCCGGGAATCGAACCCTGGTCCGTCATTTCACGCCACAGGCCAGTTTTTCAGTTTAAACTACCCTCGAACACACTAAAATCTACTTGCAAGCCTATAGTTTAGTAGTGTAAATGATGTTTAGATTGAGAGTGTATGTGCCCCTTAAAGATAATTATAATTATCTTCAAGGGCCACATACACATATTAATGACTGAAGGAAATGAAGATTCACATTGTACACTACAAAATCTGCACGAAATGTTCAATATCACCAATTTAAAACGAGGAATGACCATAAAACGGATGGGATTTCTTGAGTACTTTCAAGTACAATACTTTGTACCAACCCTGTGTCAAACAATTGTACATAATTCCTTTTACAAATATTATGCTTGTATCTTCGCTCTTCCCTCGCACTAAACGAACATGAAAATTCATGTCTTCTGTTTCCTCTCTAACATTGTCTGTCTTGTTAACTTGTTATGTCCTGTTGCCTTGAGGTTTTGTATATAAAGGAGAGTGTTCTATAACAATATAACTCAGTTGATTGCATCCTGCCATTGAGTTCACAACCCTCACTCGGCACCGTCACAACTTCGTCGCACTGGTCTTCCTATTGCTACATTGCGCAGCTATGATAAGACTACGATTGGGAGTAACTTATAACCAGTAGCCCTGCCTTTTAATTACTTTCCTAATATAAAAGTCCAATACCGAACAAGTATTCTAGCCTTTCATGTTTCAAGACTTTTTGAGTAACTGTAGACAGGAGAGGAAGGAAGTATAATTCGTAGACTGGTAGGCTTTCTTCAAAATGCAAGTCATCGTTTATTCCCTTTGCTTTCCATTATTTTCAGTATCTGTAAGATGACCTATGATGTTATCGCTCTAAGGAAGTGAGATGCGTTTAATACTTAAAAACCTTTACGAAAATATTGTTATTTTCATAAATATAATGAATGTCTTCAACTGACATGAAATATGCCTGAAGGACAAAGAATTAATATATTAGATATGAAAATATGTAAACCATGGATTATCAAAGTGTTATTAATATTCTGTTCATGAATCTCTACTACTGAGCAGTAACATTATTTCACAGTATCTAAAACTACTGGAATTTTCCAGTTCATGTTTTGAATTATAATTTATTTATTTGCAGTGTCTATAATTTAAAAAAATCAGCAAACTATAGATAAGAGTCCTTCCTAAAGTAGTATTCCTTCTAAGGTTCATTATTTATAATTAAATTCAAAGAAAACATAAGGAGCGCAAAATGCAGAAGATTTAAATTTCTATTCAACTACTATATATAGGAAGCAACCTGCTATGTCTTCAATTATGTCAAATAAAAACCTAACCTGTTTCATATTGTTAAAGCGACGAACATGTCAGGTAGTATCAGATTCTGTTCCTTCCTTGAATGTGAATTAAAACTGTTTTATCTTACTGGGTTTTATCAATATTGTTAGAATCTTACAAGGTTTGAGGAACTCATGTAAAGGTTTGAATATGAAAAAAAAATCGAGAGAAATATAATATATTTAAAGAAGAGTAAATGATACGTACATTATACACACACACATATATAAATACAGTATATATATATATATATATATATATATATATATATATATATATATATTTACATATATAAATATATATATATATATATATATATATATATATATATATATATATATATATATATATATATATATATATATATATATATATATATATATATATATATATATATATATATATGTATATACATTATATATATAATGAATATATATATATATATATATATATATATATATATATATATATATATATATATATATATATATATATATATATATATATATATATATATATATATATATATATATATATATATATATATATATATATATACAGTACATACATTATATATATATACAGATAGAGAGAGAGAGAGAGAGAGAGAGAGAGAGAGAGAGAGAGAGAGAGAGAGAGAGAGAGAGAGAGAGAGAGAAAATTAGTTTTGGAAAAATTCAGACCATTAGAGACGAAAACGAGGAACACATTCATTTTAGGACTAATTCATCAAATATTCATACAAATTTTGGATTAAAGTAAAAAATTTAAACTTAAAAGAATAGAAAACTCTTCATGCTCAGAGAGAAAATGGTCACCAAACGGCTTAGAATAAATATAAATAACGTTCAATTTATCGGTTAAACGATTCCACACGTAAACAATGAGTTAACAAGAACAAACTCCATAGCATATGTTCTATTATTGGAAATTATTCCTCTATATGAACTTTTGAAATAGGATTGTTCAAGATTCGCTACTGCTAATATTTTGTGAGATATTTTTCTATATTTTTTCAATGTTTGGATGATTCTCCCCCCCCCCCCTCCCCCCCAAAAAAAATTAAATAATACTATTTCTTTTTTCTGAATAAACACGTATGCATAGATATATTTCATTTATTCATTTATTTAAACTAGCATATGTAGTATAAGATATTTTAGAAATGCCTTCATCACAGAAAATAAAAAATAATTTAATTATTCTGACATTTTTAATATTATTATTATTATTATTATTATTATTATTACAATTATTATTATTATTATTATTATTATTATTATTATTATTATTATTATTATTATTATTATTATTATTATTATTATTATTATTATTATTATTATTATCAATGGTAGTAGCGATTATGAACTCGAGTTCTCTGTTGTTAACCCACATGCATTTAAACAAGCCGTAATGAAATGAAATGGTTCGAAGAGAATTATAGTCGAAATTTGTAAAGAAAGGAATTTTTACTTTAAAAGTAGTTGGAAGTATATTTTAAAGACCAAATGGATTATAAAAAGATAACAACACTTGTAGTAATAGGGGAATGTATAGACGGGAGGAAAGTAAGATATATTCATAAAGTTTCATGTAAAAGAAAATACAAGGAAAATATGCGATTAACTTCATATATAACAAGAACGTAAATGGTCTTAAGCACCTAGTACAAGAGGGAATTTGTTAATACCATGATATGAACTGCCAGCAATTCCTATTACGCTGGCACAGTCATCAATAAGCCAATGCAGCCAGAGTAAAAAAAAAAAAAAAAAAAAAAAAAAAAAAAAAAACGCTTATAATAATTGCCCGGAAATGCAGAAAATGCAGTAACAATAGATGTTAAGATGTAGTAATTAAATTTGCATGGGAAATGTAGGCATACATTAAAAAGGCATAATAGGATAATATGTAAGAATCGAATATGCTTTTAATAACGTATATCAAGTAAGGCAGAGAGCTGTTGTGTGAGAAAAAGTATAATTTTTGTTAAATTCCGGTATGAATAAAAAAGTATTTAAAACATAAAAAAAAATATAATAATAAACATATGGAATTGAGGTATTGATGAGTATTCAGTTATATAACTTCACGCCATTAACTATTGTAAGCCTACTTCATTACTAATTAGACATGAAAAATCACAGAAAATTTCGAAAAAAATAACATACCAATTGTATGTGGTAGTAAATGCAAAAAGAGGAAAATAAACCACAGGTTGAATAATTCAGTAAAAGAGATATACTCTATCGGAGAGGAGATACGACAATGGGTAGTTATATATATACAGTATATAACATTAAAGAAAACGAATTAAACGATGAAATATATAACTGCCTAAAAAATGAAAAATAAAATGAATTAATATAGTCCATGAGAATAAAATTTCATTCTAAAAGCACTAAAGACTGATATCAGTTAGAGTAGAATGAAAAAAAAAAATAAAATAAAAAAAGAACAAGAACCCAACTCCTTTCTTATCCTGATATTGATAAAATAATTCACGAATGTAAGAATTAAATTGTTACAGCCTAATAATATGAACATCGAGAATAAATTTAAATAAATCACCGAAATTTTCTGCCATCGAAGAAACGCTCACTCAAATCTAAAACTGAAGAAAGTCTTTAGGATGGAAATCTTATCCATATCTTCTATGAAAGAATATGAAAGTGAAATATGGTTGAAAGACACAACTATAAATTCCTATGAATAAAAAGAGAAAAACTGAAATACTTTTATATAATAAAAGCTAATGAAAGAAGTTTGTCCATTGCTCGGCAGTGAACGCCTGACCAAGTGAAGCGCATTAGCGAAATGGAAAAGGGATTTTGGCTGAGCCATAAATTGGAAAGTATTGCTGGAGAATTACGTGTTGGATCACCAGCGAGGCTTCTCGTTGCTTAATAGCAAATTCTCCTGCGCTTGCTAATGCCGATGTTTAAGATCTCTTTTTGTGATCAAGGACAACGGGGGGGGGGGGGGGGGGGGGGAATGAAGGCAAGGATTACCACTCCTCCAATTTCTAAGAGAAAAATATTTACCTCGCTTACACACAAACATACACAAACACACATACACCCATATATATATATATATATATATATATATATATATATATATATATATATATATATATATATATATATATATATATATATATACGTCTATATATATATATATATATATATATATATATATATATATATATATATATATATATATATATATATATATATATATATATATATATATATATATAATGCTAATCTGCGTGTGTTTCTTAACAAAAGACTATGAAAGGAACAAAGGTAATTAAGATAATTCTCTAGATATTTCGGCCCATACTCATAGGCCTTCTTTATGGTATACAGTAAAATGAGATAAGAAATGGACAGTGACAGTTAATATATAAAATCAAAATGGTGTGTCAAGTTATTCTGAAAAAAAAAAAAATAGCCAAAATCAATTCCCTTTCATGGTTACCTGGCGCCCGGCCTTGCTTGATTATTTGGATAATAGTAATGAGAAGGCTATTGTCTATTATGTCCTAAAGACAAGTTCTTTTTTTTTTTTTTTGGTTCTTGAAGGTCGATGCCAGAATCTATCTTTTGTACGGAATGACAGTTTGACACAGCAGATATTCATAATATTTTATGATCTGAAGATCATGAAAGGTTTCCTGAAATTTAAACAATAAATATGTTTATTAGCAACTCTTGTACTCTTATCCTAACACAAATATATAAACAAATACACACACATTTTCACATTATATTTTAGTCTGTGTTAGTTTGTTTGTGACAAACTTCAAGATGGGGCAGTATTTGAAATAATGTTCCATACAATCGTGAAATACTTTTCCCTGAGCATTTGGCTCAACGAAAAAACTAAAGGTTTGACCATCAACCTGACTATACGTATATCAGCAAAATAAATCTTCCATGAAAATATTTTTATTTCATGTATATTTGGAACTGTATTTTCTTAATAATTTCGGCTGACGCCATCCGTTTATAGGTTATATTTCAGAGTTACAGATCTACTGGTTTTTATTATTCTTTTCTTTTATTTAGTGGATGTCTATGTTAGTGTCATAAATGTTACATTTATCATTTTATACAAGGTTCAAGGTAATGTTTTATAGCCTGCCTATCATTCCTTCATAACATTTGATGTACATTATTTTTTTGTTTTGTAGACGTTGTTTTGTGTCTATCCCCTTCATTATGCATTCAGAGAAAGTAAATTAATGCAACAATATATAACCATATACAATGATATATATACGCACACACACACACACACACACACACACACATATATATATATATATATATATATATATATATATATATATATATATATATATGTATATATATATATATATATATATATATATATATATATATATATATATATATATATATATATATATATATATATATATATAGATAATATATATATATATATATATATATATATATATATATATATATATATATATATATATATATGTATATACATATATATATATATATATATATATATATATATATATATATATATATATATATATATATATATATATATTTATACATTGTCGTATGCTCACCTGTACGCCACCCATGCAATGTTCATGTGTATTTTGCACCATTTTGTTCCATATTAGCTCGCGACTACCTACATGGATCGTGAATATTTTCCCCTCCAAACCCTAAAAAAAAAAGTAATATGTCTCAGGCACATATTCTAAGAATTTTTATTTGTACAGTTGTAGCTGCTTGTTCTTTGTTGCGATTTAAAAATTATTGTTCTTCATAAAAATTTTTTTACCGCGAAATAATGTTAACACTGTCATGACAATGGCTCCCAAGTGGATGAAGAAAGGCAATTCAAGGAAGGAAAAGATTATACGTGTTGCTGATCTGCACAAACTGAACAATCGTGTTACAACATCCACAATTGGTATATTTATAATTCTAAACAATATAAATTATATCGAAGCATCAGAAAATACAGAAGCGGTGCTGTTATTGACGAATCAATGGTGATTTTTTTATTGCGCTGAAAGGTTTCTGCTTATCTGGATTAATTAGAATCATTTTGAAGGTGATACAATTACTGTAAATATTGTTTATGAAAAAAAAAAAAAAAAAAAAAAAAAAAAACTAGCAATGGTATTAGAGCTGGGCAAGGTTGAGAGTTATGAGAATGAAAAGGAGATTTTATCTGAGGACATGGAGATAACAGTGATGTAAGAAAATCCGCCCCCCCCCCCCTCCCTGCAATTATTCATAAAAGATACGGATTTGGCTAAGAAGTAGCGAATCTTTACATTGATAATATGGTGCCATGTGTCGATTATAGTTTGATTAAAAGTATATAGCAGTCGACACTAGATTGCTTCAATGTCAGCACTGAATGTAAGAGTGTAAATAAAGACTACCAAGTTTCCACACAGTGTAAATTAGGTGATATAGTTAGTGGTGGTGAATGCCAATTAGTAGAAAAAATCTTTTAATCATATCATGGATGGATATTCTCCTCCTCCATCGCTTTCGTTTCCCTTACATCACTGACAAATTAATTTGCTATTATTATATAATTATATAATAATACAATTTTATTCATTGCAAAGTATCAGATTGTAGTAATTTCTGATATCTGGCTTCATAATGTTTTCCTTAAATATCAATAAACTGTTTTAAACATTCGTGTATTTGGGTATTTATGGACATGTGAAAGACATGAAGGGCCTTTTCTATATATATATATATATATATATATATATATATATATATATATATATATATATATATATATATATATATATATATATATATGTTAAAGCAAAATACCAATATATATATATATATATATATATATATATATATATATATATATATATATATATATATATATATATATCATGATCAGCCGTTACCAGTTCACTGCAGAACAAAGGCCTCAGGCGTTATTACACTTGCGACTGCTTGTGGCATTTTTTATGCTACTTCACACCTGCAAACTTTCCCTGCTTTTCAATCCATAAACTTTTTTTCTTTCCCCTGCCTTTTTTCATCCTGTTAGTATCAATGTCAATCCATTATCTTCCATTCCCATCACATGTCCTGTCCACATTCATTTTTTTTTCTTACATGGTAAAATATCGTCCACTTTAGTTTGAACTCACATCCATGTTGGTCTTTTACTATCTTATTGTTATCACCATTATTATATTTTCCATAATCCTTTGAGTTGTAACTAGCTTGCCGTAAGTCCTAAGGCTTTAGAAGGCTCCACGTTTCTGGTGCAGAAGTTAAAACTGGTATGACATAAAGGGCATAAACAGACGCAAATGGAAGGACATGTCTGAGGCCTTTGTTCTGTAATGGACTAGTATCGGATGATGATAATATATATATGTATGTATATATATATATATATATATATATATATATATATATATATATATATATATATACATATATATATATATATATATATATATATATATATATATATATATATATATATATATATATATATATATCTGTATGTGTGTGTCTATATATATATATATATATATATATATATATATATATATATATATATATATATATATATATATATATATATATATATATATATATATATATGTATGTATATATATATATATATATATATATATATATATATATATATACATATATATATATATATATATATATATATATATATATATATATATATATATATATATATATATATATAGATAAATAGATAGATAGATAGATAGATAGATAGATAGATATATACATATTACTCACCTTTTTCTTTTAGTTTGGCTCTGTGTGTCCTTGTGGCGAGTCTTTGTTTTATCCAGTTATCCGGAGATAAATATTGATCAATGATACAAGTGTCCATAGTTCCCTAAATGTATAAAATTTCATGATTTAGTTTTTCTTTTACTCCTTCCTAATTTTTTCGGAGATATTTTTTCCTGTTTATATGGTCTAAGTTTTCTCACCAGATATTTCTCGGGTCCTAAATATGTTTGATTTTCACTTTAGCCTCCATGCGAAAAATATATCCCCGCCCCCAAATAAAAGACCATGTCGTTTCTGCGTGAAAATACGACGCGCTGACATTGTTTGCACAACCTCGGTCAATTTATTTTCAGATTGATCGCCAGAATTTCATAAAAAGTAAATAAATAGAAAAATATACAGATTTGTGTTGCTATTAGGCCAAAATATATATTAATTCTTCCATTTAAATTCTATATGCATTTTCGCTTTGTGATGAATATTATTACAAATAAAAAAGTAAGCAGGCAAAAAAACAAAAATAACAATATCAAATATAATTAACCTCCTTGTGTTTATATTGAGTTTATGTGTTTAAGCAATGAAAGTGAATGATAAAGTTTTGCATAGTATAAAATTTTTGATTAAAGCAAAAAAAAAAATATCCTAAGATTATAGTAGAATCCATTAAAACTCAATATAAAATTAGATCTTTGTAACTTGAAAGAGATATTTCTCCCAATCAGTCAAGGTGGGATACAAACGAGAATTAGAATTTTGTAGAATCCATGAGGATTGCCATTTTGCAGTCTTCCTTAGATTTACCTTCCCTAGTTTTACCTTCTTAATTTTCAACTTCTCTAGCTTTACCATATCTTTAGATTCCCTTATTTATATGACCAGTATTACCGAGCTTGGCAGAGCCTGGTAAACCACTGTTGGGTTATCACTAATGAACATATGATGGAGCCCAGTCACCTATATTATTTTTTTAAAATACAGGCTCGCATATATTATATATGTACATATATATATATATATATATATATATATATATATATATATATATATATATATATATATATATATATATATATATATATATATATATATATATATATATATATATATATATATATATATATATATATATACATATATATATATATATATATATATATATATATATATATATATATATATATATATATATATATATATATATATATATATATACATATATATATATATATATATATATATATATATATATATATATATATATATATATATATATATATATATATATATATATATATATATATACATATATATATTTATATATATATATATATATATATATATATATATATATATATATATATATATATATATATATATATATACTTTTTCACGATTAAAATTATGATTTCGTTGGATATTATTAATGATATTTTGAGTGTTATTGGATTTCAATAATTGTAATCTATTATAATTTTTTATTCTAATAATGACTATTGGCATATGTATAAAAGGATTTAATTTTTTATGGTGACACACTGCCATTCTGTTTCAAAATGTTGAATTCTCTTCCTCTTACTTGTTTGTACTGAATAATTACTCTATGACCTAATGTCAAACAATACTTTCATCATCATCATCATCATCATCATCATCATCTCCTACACCTATTGACGCAATAGGTCATTATTGTCTGTTGCCTATTTGACATTTATTTTCATTCCCATTTTAATTTTTTTCTTCCCCTTTTTTCATTGTTTTCCACTAGTGTCTTTCATTTTAGGGTTTTCATTTTGTAGAGAGAATTTTATATTACGTAATCTATGATATGTTACTGATCCAGTGATGAGACACCACATGTTAGATATGGGGTTGGTACCTCTAATCTTTCTGACTAATTTCAGACCTCTATATCTCCTATAAAATTGAATTTTGAAGGGGAATTATATAGTTGATGAACGCTTTAGTGACAACATGAATTATTTTCTTTTGATTTGCTCAAAGGTATGTTATTTTAAATGTATTTATTTTATTGTTTAATGATATGTAGTTTGACTTTAATGATTTATATTTAGATAGATTACTGTGCGGTGAACTTAAAATGTAAAGCAGGTTTTCTAGTAGGCTTATGAGTACCCTAGGGCTTTGCCTCAGGGTTGCTTCTTAAGACATATGTAATAAAGCCATTCGATTCAAAGGATTAACTCCCATATACACTTATTAATTATAATATTGAGGGTGGTGTTTGAGCCAAGGCAAAGGCTTCTGTTTTAAGTAGAGTAAATACTATTGAGCAGTTTCTTTTAAACACAAAGGCAGCGCAAGAGATGTAATATGGGCATACACATCGGTATTCACCTTCAAGAATTGTAAGTTGTTAAATTTTTTTTTCCGATAAAAGGCAACTATAAGGTTAAATATGAAGAACTCTATGAACGTGTTGTCAAAAAATGTAGGAAAATGTGTCATATGTCATTAGAAGTATTTTTTTATTTCTCAGACATTCCAAAAGAAATGGAGGATGAGATTCTGATGATTATTCTTAGAATGGTAAGACTTAGACACAGTTTTTATAACGAAAGTGGTTTTAAAGTTACTTTCGTACTACCAAAAAATTATCTTGAAAAAGAATATTCTATCGAAAAATACTGTTAATGGATTTCAGATTCACTAGATGTATAGTGTTGAAAAAATAACCTGTTTGAAGTGTAGTTCAGAATTTCATGACGCAAGATATTACGATACGACTAGAGTTGAGAGGACGAATGAATTTGTCACTAGAGATTTTCCAACCTTATTATCAGTAAGTGAAAATAAAGTATCTGATCAGCCAAGTAGATTCAATGATGATGTCCGCAATGTTTCATTGTAAACGCTGAAACTTCAGATGAATGATTTGACTGCTAAAAGCAATAGAAATCTAGTAGTGTGTAATGGAAACCAATTTAATGGACAGCATTCTGATATATGAGTGAACAGTATTGGTAGGAATTACAAGAGGTGATGAATACGGGCCCCCTCCTCCGGACTAGAAAAAAAAAAAAAAAAAAAAAAAAAAAAAGCCGAATGAAGTTGGCTATAAAAAGGATTTAGGCAATAATAATAGAAGCAGAGGTACGCAATGTTATGACTGAAAATTTTCAACCGAGAGGGATAGGAAAACAAATATAGGATATACAGTAATTGCTAGTAAGGATTTAATTACAAGCATACTCTAGATGATGGAGTGGAAAAATTAGGATTCATATTATAAAGATAACGATAGAACATCTAAACACTAGTATAGAAAGAGGAAGGTATTTTTAGTGTAACGGCGATGAGAGCGAAAGTGTTCTTAACCTAATCTTGAATTATTCTCACTTATATTATTTCCTTATTAACTTAAATTTTCAGAATAGGTAATATGACAAAAAGCAAGCCCCCAACGCCAACAGTGAACCTGGATCAGGTTAACACAAACTTAACGAGGACCATATTAAAGGCAGTGGGGGGCAAGTGCCCAAAACTTGCCGGATTAGATTAATAAAACCTTTCTTTTTCTGGTGTCTCTAATGTTGGCTTCAATAAATATTAAAGTTTAAATAAGCTCTATAAACAGATGCAACTAAAGATGTTAGCTTCCAAATATAGGATCCATGTATTGTTATTTTTTTCTGGAAAACAATATTAGAGATAATAAAATTAGATATCTTGAGGAAGGTTTTGATGCACTACTGAATAAGCCAACTATTTTTAAAGCTGGCACTTATTTTACACTTAACAAGATGTTTAATATTTCTCTAATGTTGAGGGAGAAATAAGACACGGGTGGTATAATATCTGATGGAATCCAATATCTATTAATTCTTTATTTATTCATTAATTCCTGCTGAATTTATATGGACAGTCAGGATCTACTAAAACGAAGGAAAAAGAAAGTGTGTTTTCAGATAATATTTTATATCACTTGAGACAAAACGCATCATATATAATTTTGGCTGGCAACTTGTATTGCGTACTCCCAGGAAAGGATATGAGTACGTGTATCTCGAGCTCTAAAATATTGAGAAAACCAACTAGCCCTGAAAAAGTTATGGTTTTCGAAACTTCACCTACCCAAGTATGCTTATTATAGAGCTGATTATGGTTTCAGAATTGATCGAATATGTGAAAATGTCCTGTATAGCGACATAAAACTGTCAACATATTCCATTACCTATGACAGATCAGACCATGATATTAAACCTATTTTATATTGGCAACCAATGTAAATTGAGGAAGTGATACTGGAAACTGAATACTTCAGTACCGAATCGACAACTTCGAGATGTTGTGAGAAAATCTGAAAAATTATAAAAATAAATTGCCCAAATATCGAGGAGTGGTGAGATGTCATTATGAGACGTAAATTAAAAAGTGTTTTCTATTAATTGTCCAACTACATAACCGAGAGAAAATTTAACTTTAAACTTTTTACAAAGTCACTTTGAATTCTTAGCCAACAAGGAATCGATCGGCAATATTTATTTCAAACAAATGAAACTTATTGAAGACCAAATAAAACCTATAAAAGATAAAAAAAAAAAGTAATGAATAGAAAATTCATCTACAAATGGAATAAAGGTTGAATGGAGAGCGGCTGTTTGTTCATTTATTCGGGAGAGAGAAATTCAGAGGAGGAAAAAATATCTGAAGAGAATTGCGCTTGGAGAATAGTGCAATACCACATAACACTGATTCTATTGCTTTTCATGTGAAGAAAGATTGCAAATCTTCATTTTAAAGGGTAAATACAGACTTGAGATTACAAAACCATTTTATTATGTCTACTGAAGCACCATAAACGAGGAACACAACGAAGTGTTGTTTGATATTGTAACTGGGAAAGAGTTATTGCATGCTTTGAAGACTAAGAACAAAGGCAAAACACCAGGATAGAAGGATGGGCTTCTCTTATTGTTTTACTTACAAACATGGAATATCATCAACTCAGGTTTTGTGGAACTGGTAAAGTATACTTTAGGCGTAAACTTCAGGTTAAGACAGAGTCAGAAGAAAGGTATTATAAAAAGAGGGAGGTGGGGAATTTTCTGTTTGGAGAACTGAAGTCTTATACTATTTCTAGTTAGTAACATCATGATCTTTACAATATATCGCGTTGGCTTTGTTGATGGCCTTTTCTATAACGTACGTCGACATATTATAAAGATCACGATGTTACTAACCAAGACGATTTTGAAAATAAGATAAAACTCCCATATATAGAAGGTATTAAGAATATAATAAGTAATATCAACTCTGAGAACCCATTTGTTTTTTCATATTCAAGACCATAGGAAGCGCCCTTATTAATTTTTATCAAAATAAAGGAAATATAGAGTCAGACGTTTATGGAGTACCGAACATAAAAGATCTGTTAGGTATGTCTATGAAAACTCGGGGATTTTCGTTCACCCCAGAGACTCAGGGTACCAGATTAACTTGGGTGAGTGTTCTTTGCTTTTTAAGAGTACCTGTCCGTACAGAAGGGAAATCCTGGATCAGCCATCATCAATGATTCCAACACCATGAACTTATCCGGCGGACAATAGAAAGCTTACACAGTGGCCAATAATCTTCTTGACACTATCATTAAAAAGATAATCCACGGAGACCGGGCACCAAATATGCATCAGAGGTCAAGACATCCTCTTAGCGGCTAAACAATACAAAGACGCACCAGGATATAATTAAATTTGGCTAATAATTCTAGCACTTATAACAACTGTAGAACAATTGGAAACACCCTTTTGCTTTCCTATATAAACCAACCTT
>NC_090737.1:90907115-90914615 GCF_036898095.1 Palaemon carinicauda | reverse complement strand
CGAAATAAAACGGAAGCAATATCAGAATGTCAAGTTCTCGGGTGGTTTTATTCTCTCTCGGTCTTTATTTTGCCTCGGACATGAAAGTGGAAGTCAGCCACGTTTCGACCTGGAACATTGGGTCAGAAAAATTTGTGGACTCGTAAACGGTGGTGAGATTTTCGGAAAGAATAAAAGGGCAAGAAAAAGCAGGAAGGAGAAATAAAAACTCGAAATCTTTACAGCCTTTACACGTGATTAGGATTCTTTCTTTTTCGAATCAACGAAACAAGCGATTGTTCGACATTTACTGAGAAATGGAAAATCTAGCTATAAGCTTCAATAAAAGGAAGATACAGAAAAATTGGTTCTTTTATAATGTTTGTATATTATAAAAAAAAACATTGAAATAGTCATGAATGTTGAAATTTGGATAAGAATGAACTATTGAAAAATAATTTCTAAGTGTGCTATGGAGATACATTATTATTTTTTATTATCATTATAACCAAGTACTTTTAATTAACATATCTATTAATTAGAGGTGAAACTTCCCTAGAAAATGAGGTAAGAAAATAAACCATACTGAGCTCGAATACTGAAATTCAATAAATTTTTGCGGGAATTATCACATTTCCATGTCAAGAACATCGGTGCAGTTGAGGCTCGGAATCGAAATTGAAGAATTTGAGCAATAGAAATAACAAACCACAAGTAATACTCAAAATATATAACGTTTTGCCATCTGTATATTTATTTTGTATATAACCTTCTGTATCGTTGAAAAAATTTTACGAGATTTTGAAAAAAAACTTATGCAATTTCGGTTGGGAGATGAATAACACAGGCAGCAAAAAAAAAAAAAAAAATATATATATATATATATATATATATATATATATATATATATATATATATATATATATATATATATATATATATATATATATATATATATATATATATATATATGTGTGTGTGTGTGTGTGTGTGTGTATGTGTGTGTATATATATATATATATATATATATATATATATATATATATATATATATATATATATATATATATATATATATATATATATATATATATATATGTTTCACCTGAAAGATGGATAAGGAAGATAGCTTAAGAAAATTCAATAAGAGATTCAGTGAAATTATTGTGATGAAAGATTTGATGACATGTTGTCCTGAAATACAAACGTCAAGTAGGAAAATATGAAACAATCGAGGCAAAGGGAATTTCAATATTATGATACGATTAATGAAAACTTGATGAGCTATCTCTACTATTCTCCTTAATTAGGACTTGCCTCTTAATTCCATGGCTTTGTCATTTTGATAGTTAATGCTGTACAGATTGTTTGTCATTATCTTATATTGCAAAAGTCAACTTCTTTTTCCTTTGATGGTATATAGATGACTTAATAATATTTCATGTTATTGATTATATCTCTTATAATGTTATTACAGTATTGATAGTGAGGTCAAAAGAAAAGCTAAGGATGGCTGGGGAGAATATTTGGACAATAAAGCAGATGAGGCACAAAGCTATGAATTCAGGAAGTGGCTGCGTTGTAAGAATTTCTCATAAAATTATTAATGAAATCTCGACTGGGGCAAAGAAGAAGAAGCATATACCTATCAAAAAGAGAAATGGCTTCTTTATAGCAACAAAAAAGAAAGAAAAACAACGTTAGATGGGACAGTTAAAGATTATGAATAGGAGATATGAAGGGAATATTTTGATTGATATACCTGAAGCTGATGATGACCTTAATGAACCCATGAATGCATTCAGTGTGTTTGAAGTCGAAGCTATCCTAGAAAGCTAAAGAGATATGAAGCTTTTGGATACGATGGAAATGGTTTTAAGGTTTACTCTATGAAGGATTTACACTCTGGAACGCCATTATTGACCAGGAAATTTGGAGGTGGTTGACGCATCAGTCAGGCGTTGGAGAAGACGCAGAAATTTTACCATTTTCTTTTCCATTATTCGATTTATCTATGTTGATTGCTCTGGTTATAAGAACATAATATTACACCATAGTCCTGCAACTTCTGGAATATAACTATTTCTAATTAATGATTTGAATCCGTAATGAACAAATATATTCCCTATTCAATGAAATTCATTTTGGCAGCGCTGTCCCAATCTCGTTCACCAACCTTAACTATGCTGCATTGTTATTTTGGTCACTTGTATAGGAAAATTACTTACCATCCATATATTCTGATGAAGAATGGAAATACTGAACAGTTTTATGATCTAACTCATGTTGTTTCCGATATCTTGTGAAAAATTCACGCCCTTTTCTGGTAAAATTTCTATTCCTAATAAGGAAACAGTCGTTGGACAATTTACCAACTATCAATTATCTAGCCTCCACCTTCCTAATTTACTTTTAGGACACACGCGTTTTTCAAATAATCGACTAGAATAGTTTGAAAAAGGTGCCTCGGATGCCATCTATTGGCGGTAAAGTAAACCTAGATACGGTGTAAGGGAGAGAGCTAAAAAAGTTTGCGTTATCACGCCTTTCGGAATGTAACAATATTATTATTCTACGTAGTTTTTACTGAAATACATATCACACTGTGAAACATGTTAATGATATTTAGGTTTCATGAGAAGGTAATCGAAAATTAGATCTAATAACTGTAATGTCTTGATTTTCTCACCAATTCCAGTACTTGTGGTGTATCGTCCGATCCCCCAATTCCCAGATATAATTGAACGAACAATTGTTTGCTCAGGAATTATTTATGTGACATTTACTGAGAAAATTGTAATTTCCTAAGAGTTAAGTTGTGACCAGACAACAATGAACATCAAGTTCACATGCGTCTGCTTTATAGTAATTTTGTACTCAAATAGAAACAGAAATGAAGTAATGAGATTTATAATTATTCGATGATGGGTATAATTATCAATTCAGCACTCTCAGCTAAGTCCATCTATTAGGCATGTAAAGAAATAATATATAAAGCTCTTCAATCAATGGGTTTTGGAACTTTCTATGACGTCATTTCGTTTTAAATATATCTAAAAATAGCCTACATAATTTGAGCCTAATATAATTTATACTTGCCTTACATATTTCTACATAAGTATCAATTCATCACCCTTTTTCAATTGGATAAAATCATTCACATGGATGGAAGAAGAGACGTGAGTTGCTATGCCTCAACATGAAGTAAAAACACATTGATTCTTTCCGAATTGGAAGAAGTGTATAATTATTGAAGCATATTTTCCAGAAAGTTTTTCTCCCAATTAATTGATAAAAACTTCATAATTTCAATAATACTTCTTTTTTTCTGAATTTAGGAACTAAGTTATGGTAATTATGTGCCTAATACAGATGATATATATTATAAAAATATATAGTGCAATAATTATATCTAAAAAATCAGTTTAGTGAGATCGATGTTACTGTATGGACATCCATCGTGGTAAGACAATGAAACAATATCCAGTATATTTTGTAGATTTAAGAACAAAGCTCTCAGAAGATTATTGGGAGTTGAATGGTAGGATGGAATTACAAATGAAACTATAAGAGAGACTACTCAAGTGCCGTATGTGGATGAAATCATGGAAGGAGGTAGATGGAAATAATTTGGCATGCTCTTCTCACTCCCCAGAGATTAGTTCAATAAACTTTTTTAACTGGACCCCATAAGGTAATATAAAAGTTGGAAAATCCAGACCTTCATTGTTGGAACACAGTTATAGAACTAAAAACTCCAAAATTTAACCAGAATATATTAATTTCCGACACATGTTAACTAATCATAAGCCCAATTGAAGATATCATTCCTCTATAAAGTGTGCTTTGGTACATGTACCATAAGTGTAGGAATTTGTATTTAATTTTTTTTTTTTATTTTTTTTTTGTGTAGGGGGCTAATGTTTGAAAAGGCAATGACAGCGGCCATTTTTTTATATATATAACGAAACACTCTTAGATGAGATCTGTGATCTGATAGCAGATATTAGCAAAATAAAAATATTTTTGGACGATTTCATGTGACCAATTACAATAAAGAAACGTCAACTTCTATCAAAAGTAACATAATTAATAATATTAATGAACAAAATAGTAATAAGCAGGAAGAGACAAAGTACAAGATGGCCTAACAAGGGATTTGATAATAGATAGAGGATATTTCATAATAGTAAACCTCTGTAAACTTTACACGAAATGTTTGCAAGACTACTCTATACAGTCGGCTTGGGGAAAAAATATCATTATCATTTCGCCAATGGGGACACAAAATACCTGTAACATTACCGCCCTGTATTCATACTCTCAGTAATATATGAAATATTGAAAAAAAAATCTAATTTAGCAAAATACATACATACATACATATACCAAAGGCACTTCCCCCAATTTTGGGGGGTAGCCGACAACAACAAGAAACAAAACAAAAAGGGGGACCCCTACTCTCTACGTTCCTCCGGCCTAACCAGGGAGTCAGCCGAGTTCAGCTGGTACTGCTAGGGTGCCACAGCCCAACCTCCCACATTTCCACCACAGATGAAGCTTCATACTGCTGAGTCCCCTACTGCTGCTACCTCCGCAGTCATCTAAGGCACCGGAGGAAGCAGCAGGGCCTACCGGAACTGCGTCACAATCGCTCGCCATTCATTCCTATTTCTAGCACGCTCTCTTGCCTCTCTCACATCTATCCTCCTATCACCCAGACCTTTCTTCACACCATCCATCCACCCAAACCTTGGCCTTCCTCTTGTACTTCTCCCATCAACTCTTGCATTCATCACCTTCTTTAGCAGACAGCCATTTTCCATTCTCTCAACATGGCCAAACTACCTCAACACATTCATATCCACTCTAGCCGCTAACTCATTTCTTACACCCGTTCTCACCCTCACCACTTCGTTCCTAACCCTATCTACTCGAGATACACCAGCCATACTCCTCAGACACTTCATCTCAAACACATTCAATTTCTGTCTCTCCATCACTTTCATTCCCCACAACTCCGATCCATACATCACAGTTGGTACAATCACTTTTTCATACAGAACTCTCTTTACATTCATGCCCAATCCTCTATTTTTTACTACTCCCTTAACTGCCCCCAACACTTTGCAACCTTCATTCACTCTCTGACGTACATCTGCTTCCACTCCACCATTTCCTGCAACAACAGACCCCAAGTACTTAAACTGATCCACCTCCTCAAGTAACTCTCCATTCAACATGACATTCAACTTTGCACCACCTTCCCTTCTCGTACATCTCATAACCTTACTCTTACCCACATTAACTCTCAACTTCCTTCTCTCACACACTCTTCCAAATTCTGTCACTAGTCGGTCAAGCTTCTCTTCTGTGTCTGCTACCAGTACAGTATCATCTGCAAACAACATCTGATTTACCTCCCATTCATGATCATTTTCGCCTACCAGTTTTAATCCTCGTCCAAGCACTCGAGCATTCACCTCTCTCACCACTCCATCAACATACAAGTTAAACAACCACGGCGACATCACACATTCCTGTCTCAGCCCCACTCTCACCGGAAACCAATCGCTCACTTCATTTCCTATTCTAACACATGCTTTACTACCTTTGTAGAAACTTTTCACTGCTTGCAACAACCTTCCACCAACTCCATATAACCTCATCACATTCCACATTGCTTCCCTATCAACTCTATCATATGCTTTCTCCAGATCCATAAACGCAACACACACCTCCTTACCTTTTGCTAAATATTTCTCGCATATCTGCCTAACTGTAAAAATCTGATTCATACAACCCCTACCTCTTCTAAAACCACCCTGTACTTCCAACATTGCATTCTCTGTTTTATCCTTAATCCTATTAATCAGTATTCTACCATACACTTTTCCAACTACACTCAACAAACTAATACCTCTTGAATTATAACACTCATGCACATCTCCCTTACCCTTATATAGTGGTACAATACATGCACAGACCCAATCTACTGGTACCATTGACAACACAAAACACACATTAAACAATCTCACCAACCATTCAAGTACAGTCACACCCCCTTCCTTCAACATCTCAGCTTTCACACCATCCATACCCGATGCTTTTCTTACTCTCGTTTCATCTAGTGCTCTCCTCACTTCCTCTATTGTAATCTCTCTCTCATTCTCATCTCCCATCACTGGCACCTCAACACCTGGAACAGCAATTATATCTGCCTCCCTATCATCCTCAACATTCAGCAAACTTTCAAAATATTCCGCCCACCTTTGCCTTGCCTCCTCTCCTTTTAACAACCTTCCATTTCCATCTTTCACTGTCTCTTCAATTCTTGCGCCGGCCTTCCTTACTCTCTTCACTTCTTTCCAAAACTTCTTCTTATTCTCTTTATATGACTGACCCAGTCCCTGACCCCACCTCAGGTCAGCTGCCCTCTTTGCCTCACGTACCTTGCGCTTTACTTCCACCTTTTTCTCTCTATATTTTTCATACTTCTCTATACTATTACTCTGCAGCCATTCTTCAAAAGCCCTCTTTTTTTCTTACACTTTTACCTTCACTCCTTCATTCCACCATTCACTGCCCTTCCTCATGCTGCCTCCAACAACCTTCTTGCCACATACATCACTTGCAATCCCAACAAAATTTTCTTTTGCTAACTTCCACTCCTCCTCTAAATTACCAGTTTCTCTTACTCTCACCTCGTCATATGCCATTTTCAACCTTTCCTGATATTTACTTTTTACACCCGGTTTTATTAGCTCTTCAACCCTCACTAGCTCCCTTTTACATCCACCTACTCTATTCCCCCACTCTTTTGCTACAACTAATTTTCCTTCCACCAAAAAATGATCAGACATACCGTTAGCCATACCCCTAAACACCTGCACGTCTTTCAATCTTCCAAACATTCTTTTAGCTATCAACACATAATCCATTAATGCCCTTTCTACTACTCTTCCATTTGCCACTCTTACCCATGTATACTTATTTTTATCTTTCTTTTCAAAAAAGCTAGCACTTATTACCATCTCTTGTTCAACACACATATCTACCAGTCTCTCACCACTCTCATTTTCACCTGGTACGCCATATTTCCCAATGACACCTTCTACCTCTCCAGCACCCACTCTAGCATTCAAGTCACCCATAACAACTACATAATTCCTTCTACCCAGTCCTTCTACACACCTAGTTAATTCATTCCAGAACTCATTCCGCTCTTCTTCACTTTTCTCACTACCTGGCCCATACGCACTGACAAACGCCCCACATTCCCTACCCAACCTAACCCTTACCCACATTAACCTAGATGATATCTCCTTCCATTCCACTACTTTACCTGTCATCCATTCACTCAGCAATAAAGCCACACCCTCTCTCGCTCTTCCCCTTTCAATCCCAGACACTCTACCAGACATTTCACCAAACATCACTTCACCCTTTCCTTTAATCTTTGTCTCACACAAGGCCAATACATCCATCCTTCTACTTCTAAACATACTTCCAATCTCACAT
>NC_090737.1:90897115-90902115 GCF_036898095.1 Palaemon carinicauda | reverse complement strand
CTCTTGAAAATACATCCTTATTACATCAGTTTCATAACTGATGGAATACGTTAATGAAGAGAATGGGACCCATGAAATAATACATACGTGTAATTAGTTTTTACTTTGTAGAAAAAAAAACACTAAATTAGTTAAACATAAAAAATACTATGTCATTATTTTTTCCTCCTTATAATATCCCTATAATATAGGTGAGTGAGAAAAGGAACTAAGGATATAAATAAACTGCATTAGAAGTAATGGATAATTGATATAAACTATTTTCAAAACAGTCACATCAAAACAAAATTTTGAAATAATCTATAATAAGACACTCATGTCTACCTGTTCAACCTCAAAAATATTTCAGGTAAATTTTAAGTTTTGAAACATAGTAAAAGTAGTAGTAATAGACTTGAAAAAAAAAAAAAACATCTGAAATATTTTAACGATCACATGATTAAACAACCTTCGTTGGAGTGAGTCAAATGTTAAGAAACATAGCAGCTAAATTAGTAAACAAGATATGGTGCAGTGATCAAAAACCAGTTTAAATTGCTTAATTTTATCTAGTCTAATATCATTTATGATCTATTGTCACTCACTGGATGTATGGGTTTAAACGTTATCAACATGAATACTATCTGTTATGATAGAGTTTCTTTTTTTTTTTCATCGATATGAAATAATAAAATACGTTACCATATTAACGTCTACCTTTGTAGGCTACTAATGAAATTGTAAATAGTTCCTGGTTATTTGACTATATTTTATTACATATTTTATTGCCAACAGATTAACTTTTACATATGTACGTACGTACATACATAAAAAAACACACACTGACACACATACATACACATACACACACACACACACACACACACACACATATATATATATATATATATATACATATATATAAATATATATATATACATATATATATATATATATATATATGTAAGTATATATTTACAGTATATGTGTATATATAGATTTATTTATATATCTATATAAATCATATATATATATATATATATATATGTGTGTGTGTGTGTGTGCGTGTGAGTGTGTCATTCACAGGGTGATGTGATGCGTCTCGTGCAGTAGCACAGTTAGCGTCAAATGATTATTTTCCCTTGTTTTTCGCTTTAAGCTTCTGCCGTTGGCTAACTCTCGTAGTGAAAAGGGAAGCCGAGTGCGTAAGTCTTTCCCTGCCAGTACACAGCCTCTCCATCACCTAGACTCCTGTTGTGCCTCCCAGTGACCACGCATTGTAACTAGGTGTCTTGCGACCCTAGGCTAAATATATTGGCCTTGGGCTAAACCAACAGGGGATCTCGGAGCAGCAGTAGGCCCCAGAGGTACGGCATGCAGGACCACAGGCGTATGGATGCACCCTGATGCCTACCAACCACTGCACCCACTGCCTTGTGGACAGCCCTTGGGTTGGTTAAGGCTACGGGAGTAAACCTCAAACGAAAAATCTGTGCGTGGGGTACCACATAAGGCGGTTTCCTGAAATACTTGGTTTTTCGGCATATCCCTGCAACCCAAATCTGCTGTCAGTCGTCCTGAATCTTTCATGCCACTGACATGAGTTGAGGAGGGCCAAGATGTGGTTGTGGGAAGAGCGAACCCCACAGCCACAATAATCCTTTCTCTGCGCTAGCACACTGCTTCGTTTGCCTTCACCACCATTTCTCATCCTCACCACCACCCAACAAAAGTCCCCCGGTGACAGGATAGGGTGACGGTGACAGGTCGAGAATGCGGCTGGAAGTCATCAGTCTGAGTCCTACACGTGGGCAGCACTGGATGGTCGTTGGAGAGATGGCATGAATCAGTTCTATCCCTCGGCAGCTTCCAGTGCGACTGAGCAGCCAAAAATGGAGGCCCCACTGCTCACCCCTGGCAGGGAAGGGTTTAGAAAAGGTAACCTAAACATTGGCTGATTCACTACCACCTGGGCGGATAACCACATCCACCAAGGCATTCTTTACTGCGGTCAAAATAGAAAAAAAAAATTCCCCTTAACATTGCCACCTGGAATGTTCGCACACTAATTGATAGTGATGAAAATGACAGACCACACCAAAGGACAGCTCTTGTCGACCATGCACTGCAAAGATACAACATTAATATTATATAAATTTTTATATATATATATATATATATATATCAATGAATATATATATATATATATATGTGTGTGTGTGTGTATATATATATATATATATATATGTATTTATATGTATATATATACACATATATTTATATACACACACTTATATATATATATATATATATATATTTTAGGGGCCTAATATTTCAAAGCATAAAAAAACACGAGCAAATTAGTAACTGAACCATCATAAATACTAGTCCAATTGATCTTTTAATATCCATTTTATGTAAGAAAATCTTGATTCGATCGCCTCTACATTTGACCCTATAGGTAAAGGATGGATTGATTGCTGGCCAGAAAGAATGATTGAATGAATGACTTGAAGATGTCTGACATCATGACTTTAATATATTTATTTATTAGCTTTTGGTGAATTTGAACAAGTCACACAGGAAACGCATAAAACACACACTGAAATTGCATGTATATATAATATATATATATATATATGTGTGTGTGTGTGTATATATATATATATATATGTATATATATATATATATATATATATTATACACACACACACACACACACACATATATATATATATATATATATCAGTGTTTTTGTCTGTGTTTGTGTATGTTTGTGTTTATTTGTGTGTATCATTGAGTGGTTGTGTGAGTACTCTTTTTAGTACCTTCCTTTAATTCAGGTTTTCGTGATCAGTGACAGGATTGAGAATGGAACCAACGATGTTCATATTCTAATATACACATATAATTAATTTAGTATGCCGTGAATTAACTATATGTATAAAAGGGAATATACAAAACTTAGGCTCCCTTTTCCATAATCTTCCCCCGTCACAATACTCTGAATTACAAAGCACATTTGCTATTGAGCAGCGAGAAGCCTGGTCGTAGATCCAGCTCTTAATACTCCACAATTCCTTCCAATTTATGGCTCAAGCAAAACTCGTTTCCCCTTCACGCTTTTCGGCTTCATATGGTCAGGTTTTTACTACCCATATTTCATTAATTCTTGAAGAAAAAATACCTTTATTTTTTCTTAATATGCAGTTACTCCTAATTTTCTTTTTATATATTTTATAAATATAATTTTCTTATTAAGATGATATGGATATTTCCCCATTTCTAAGCGACACAAAGCTAACAAGTGAGTTGCTTTAGTAATTTTTTTTTCTATAAATTCAGTACTTCGATATTCTGTAATACATAAAGTTCTTTTTTTTTTATTTGTATTATTCTCAACTTTTCCTAATTTTCATTTACATTACATAAGGATGAAGAAAGAGCAAGTTTTTTTTTGTTTTGTTTCACTCTCTCAAATATGTCATCAATGTCTTCTTAATGAAAGGCAATATTTTTTTTTTTTTCAAATTTACATTTATGTAGAGTTTACAGCTGGCCTTCGAGTTTAATGTTTTATTAATTCTTCCTTATACTAGATACTCTTTTGTTTATTTCACTTTCTCATTTTGTCGTAATAATTTGTTCCCATTTTCTACCATTTTTTTCTATATTTCAGTAATAGCCTATCGATATATATTTTTGTTAAGTTCCCTATATATATCTTTTTTTTCCATTTTGCTCTTGGAAATTTATAAATTAATATTTTGTGACAGCTCCAAATTTGTTCAATGAGCAAGACTTCCTTTTGGAATGGCGTCCATTGCTAGAACTCATAACTATTAGATGAAAATTAAACTCAAAATACTATTGACTTGAATTAAGGATATTCAGCATTATCAAATTGATGATGAACTAATTTTTGCATCCTTCAATTGTTTATTTATTAATTTATTTTTCTATGATTTTTATTTTTTTATTTTTTATAAAATAAGCGATAGATATCAATTGTAGTTTTTCTCACACAAGAACATCAACTTATCTCATCAAGGGTATATATATTCTAGTTTTCACCTAGCTTTTTTTTCTAGATACGATTTCAAGATTAACTCTTGGGTTATCCGTAACTTATTTGGATCTCATTATAACCCATTACCGATGGTACCTGTCTGTCATGGTTTCCTGCAAGTTTCAGAATTGTAAGGAATTTTACAAAACTGGAGATTAATCATTAGTAACTATTCCTCTGCACCAGATATTTTGAGACAAGCCTGCATTCATTAATTTCATGGCATAATTCTCTTTCATCTTTTGTTTCCAGTTAACTCACTCTTTTTTATTTCTTCTTTTACTACTAGATTTATCCAGTTCTCTTTATCCTGTACCAGTCCCTTCATCTCACAATCTCATCCCATCGGTTCCCTCTTCCTATGCCCCCTGTACTGCTTCCATATAACTCACCCGAATCCTGCCATCTATGACCCATTAATCAAGATCCAACGCTTAAGGGAAACATCGTACATCTGCCATCTTGATTACCGTATCTGACGTTACTTTGCACTTAGGATAAGACATCTCTCCTTCATTTTTTTTGAAAGATTTTCACAACTTCCTATGGTGTAGGAATTCCTTTCTTATTCGCTCTTTTAATACGTTTATTATTTAATACTTATATTTTACACAATAATTTTTTCTGAGACTCCATTTCCTTTGAATTATCCAAATACATGAGTTTTTTTTTTTCTTTTTTCTTACACCAGCCTACCAGAATCTAGACTTAATATGAATGATATTAATAGTAAAAATAGCAACAATAGTAATGATAACAATAACATTCCAATTCTTAAACGAACGTTACATAGATACTACTACAGCAAGTAATTAAATTATTGCATTCATCTTTTTCTGTGGCTGCCATTTTTATTCAAATGGATTCGTGTCGAAATGATTTATTTGTTCGTTGTTATTCATTCAAATATAAGAAAGCGGTATACTTTAAAATTTATGCTGATGAAATATTT
>NC_090737.1:90839615-90884615 GCF_036898095.1 Palaemon carinicauda | reverse complement strand
AATGTAATAAAGCCTTGGTCAACAATATTGTGTGAAAATAATAGCATGACTTGCAGGTTTAAATTATTCATTTTATTATTCCCCGGTCGCCTTTAGATGGGAGGGATCCAAAAAAGAAAGAATATACCTCTATATGTTGGTTATCTATGTAGCATGAAGTTGCTATGCCCCTATCCTTGTACAATAGTTGATACTGGTGAAATATACTTATAACACCTGGTCGCTTTTTTTGAGACATATATGCGGATTGTATTTGCCAATTTCAAAGATATCTTTTCATTATCGACAAATTAAAGAAATATGTTCAAGTATTTTAGAATATCGGTCTGTGATCCCGTGGCAGATTGAATTTGCAATTAAAAAAGATTTGTGGCATACTTGAATAAATGAAAATTTCTAGTTTATGTGATATTGCTATCTAGAAATGGCTTTATATTTTCCGGATCTGACGTAGGGAGGTGGGCGTAGGCATCCGTGTGTGCGCTGATGTTAAGAGGAAGGTAGGAGGGGGCGGGTTAAAGAGGTGTCGACAAGTACAAGTCTACGTTGACCAATCGTCGGTGGGAAGCATCGACCAGAAGGTGGAAATGAGAGAGGAAATCCGCACACAGGAATAGCAATGTGATGTCAGCAACCAAAAACTTCCAATTAATTACCCTTCATCTCTTAAGGTGACCATATGGCTACCAGGATGATACATGTTTTTCTTTCAGTCTGACAATTAAGGCATTGTATGGTACAAATTGTAACCTACTAAAACATGTTACTTATACCTCCCCCTGTCAATCTCTATAGAGAAATCAGTTGCTGAGCTGCATTCATGAAGACTAGATACATTTCTATCTGAGTGATAAAGTTTTGAGTTCCTTCAAAATGGAGCCTCTACAGCAATTTATAATTATCATGAATAAACTCCGTGACTACTAGTTGTTAGGCCTATGTCAATGTGCTCTGTTAAAAAAGTAACAGGTTTGGATTCATAAACATAATGAGATAAATACTATTTTTCTTTTAAATGACCATATGGGTACCTTAGGAGAATATCAGTAAAATATTTGGCGATTTCGTTCTCAAGTGATTTCTTATTATCTCTATTTCATATTTTTCTTATTTTTTGACTGTTAACGAAGCCCTAGATCTTCTTGATGAGTTGGACAAAGTGGCGGATTTATACATTGAGCCCCCCGATATAGGAAACCTTACTGATGAAGACACTGCTGCTGAAGATGACGAGACTGTGCTTCATCCAGAAAGTTTATCTGGGAACCAACTATAGGTACCTGCTGTTTTTAGAGCTAGTCATGGGGGTAAGACAGTTGAAGAGGAGGAAAGAACAAATGGTGAAGAGAAACAGGAACAAAATAATATGCAACACAAATCCAAGAGACGTAAAGTGACCCAAACTTCTTCAGTGATCAAATGGAATAAAAAGAGGAGCAAATCTTCACTTGTAGAACTATTTCCCGAACAAGACTTTAGTGGTTACATAGATTCCAGTGTAGTTGAGCTGTTTAAACTTTTCTTTGATGAGGAAATTCTTGAGTACATGAAACTACAAATGACAGACTACTGCTTGAAGAATAATTTGCCTGATGTTTGCAGTTCCACAAATGAGTTACGAGTTTTCTTTGCCATTTTGATTGGGTCTGGTTACAACCCATTACCCAGCCGATGCATGTACTGGTCTTATGACCATGATGTTCACAACAAAGCTGTAAGTAAAGCAATGCACCGAGACAGATTTGACACCATTAAAACATTCTGCATTTCAATACTGCTGATAACTTTGATAAAGAGGAAAAATACTGGAAACTTCGTACTCTAATTTCTCACCTTCAAAAGAGGTTTATGGATCACTTCATCCCCTCACAAAATATTTCTCATGATAAAGCAATGGTAAAGTATTTTGGTAAACGTAGCTGCAAGCAGTCTATTCGTAATAAGCCCATTCGCTTTGGATATAAAATGTGGTGTCCAAACACCCTTTAGGATACCTCTTGTCATTTGATCCATACCAAGGAAAGACCTACAAAGGTAATGAAGATATAGAAAATAAATTTGGGAAGGCTGCATCTATTGTCTTGCATCTATTAGAAGACTATAGTGAAGATAAGAAATATTTACCGTATAATTTTTTCTTTGATAATTTCTTCACTTCAGTTCCATTACTAATTAAGTTATCCGGTAAAGGTTACAATGGAACAGGAACTATCCGAAGCAATAGTCTTGACAAACCATATCCCGTATCATTTGTAAAAATTATAAATAAGAAGGAGAGAGGGTATCATTCATCAGATACTGGAATTGTAGGGGCAAGTGAAGTCACTGCAACTCGCTGGAAAGACAATGCTGTTGTAACTGTTGCCTCTAACCTTCTTGGTAAGAATCCTGTAGGAAAAGTTAAACGTTGGTCAAAGAAAGAGTGCAAGCATGCTATGATAATTGTCCTACATGCAGTTCAAGTATGCAATTTACATATGGGAGGTACTGACAGAATGGATCAAAATATAAATAAATATCGCATTGTCATCCGTGGCAAGAAGTGGTGGTGGAGTTTATTTACTTGGATGCTTGATGTTGCTATTCAAAATGCTTGGCAAATAGCTCGTCTTAGAGGAACATGTATAAAGCAAATATCCATTAGAAGAGATTTAGCAACAGCTGACCTCTATAAATATCAGGTAAAGCCTAAAGCTCCTGGTGAAAGAAAACTTTAATTTCCTGGAAAATATGAGGTGAGATATGACAACTTGTCATTTTCCACAATCACTTCAACATCATGCTAGAAGGAAGTATATGAGTGAAAACTGTAGTTCTGTAGTGCGTACTGAGTGTTGCAAGTATGATGTAAGATATTGTATACCATGTTTTGCTATATACCATACGAGAAAATAAGATGGCCATAGATATAAAGGCAACTGTGCCATACATAAGAGCATAAACTCATTCTATTTATTTATTTTTTTTTTTTTTTTGTAAAATTTACAGAAGAAACAAAATATAATGTTTTATAATTTTCAAAAGTTTTCTAAAGTTTAGCAAAATATGAAAAATATAATTTACTTACTATATTTAGCATTTTGTATACAAAACCAACTATGTTTGTTTGGTGATAAAGTAAAGGATATGAAATCTCGATTTTTTGTACCCATACTCTCCTTAGGTTACCATATGGTCACCATTAATACCTCGTAATCCAATAACAAACTTAGTTTTTTCTAACTTTCTGAACACTAAATATTTTTAAATGAATAGGAAAGATAAATTTTTGAAAAAAAAATAAAACATTTATATTCTAAGAGATGAGGGGTTAAATTTTCCATTTCCAAACGATAATATGAGGTTCTGGTAACTGCAGTTGGTTATCGCAGATCCCTTGGTCACTACCAGGTGGACATTGGCAGACTTAGACATGCTATGTCGTGTCCTAAAGAGTTCCCTTGGAAATTGAGAACGAAAAGCAGTGATGTGAAAGAAAAAAAAAATTAAACACAGGAGGCCACCAGCACGAGTGATGACCTACTTACACGTCTTTTGGCCACTGACAATCCTTGGAACATTACTCTGCAGCAGCCCCGAATCTGTAGTGGTAGTAGCAAAACTGCGGGCTATGGGCGGCAGTAAGCGGCTGTACAAGTTGTTGGTGAGGTTGCGAATGAGTGGTGGATGATGAATGGCTTTGTTGCTGCTCCAGCACGTCACGAGGTAGGTGTGTGTGTCCTACAGCATTCATGTCAGCTTCAGATGACGTTGAATAGGTGTCCTCTTCCCCAGGAGTGGAGGCATTGATGGAGGTCTTGAAGGTCATGAAGTGGCTGTCTATAAGGGTGTTGGTTTCGGTCATCGAGTCCTTTATGGGTAAACTATTGACATCGGTTATGTCATTGCTTACAGGTTCGGGTAAACAGTGTACTCAAATGGAATGAAGTAGGTTCACCTCGTGAGGGGAGCCGTCTGCGGCAGGTTGTACGCAAGCGATACTGGTCATTTCCTTGAGGGCGAGCGAAGCCCTTTGGTCCCCCAACGGCTGTTGAGAAAACTGAAAAAGCTTTGCCTACTAGCGGCAGGCAACGGCGAGTACTGCTGCAGAAGGTATGTTTTGCGGGAGTCATATGCTATTGTGATGTCACCTTGTTCACAAAGACAGTCGAAGATTTCCGGGAAGGTATCCTCAGTTATCGCCGCAAGAACATAATCTGATTTGGTGGTTGAGCAAGTCACGCCTTTGATGCGGAACTGGACTTCTCCGCGCTGAATCGAATTCAATCGCTTCTCCGCTGGTGAACGACAAAAGTTTCAATGCGGCAGCGCCAACCTCCGTGGAATTCGCCATAGTAATAGATGAGGTGGCGTGGGCGGGAGGAGCGAGTCGACTTCCGGGGTCACCAATGTGACGGGCCTAGAGTGGATTGTGACTGAAGGGTGAGATGAAAGCAACTGAGTAACTTTATATAGCCACTAGGTTACGGTAAGAAGGTCACAAAATACAGACACGTTATTTCTCATCAAACCGGCAACCGGTTCTGTTAAAAGTTAACAATGGAATATGCAGACAGGTTATGACAAGTTACTGTCAGGGTGAGGGGAGAGCTAAGATACAAAGGAAAATATATACAAAAAAGAGAAATGTTGCTAATATGTACACTCATGTGAAACACGGGTGGTAGAGACAGATACTAATCAACTCTAATGGTGGATTTATTTAAATCTTAAGTTCTAATCCTGAATTTAACTTGAATTTCTGGGCTCAACCCACGACGTCCTGATGAAAGGTTCCTTCAGTAGCTTCCTAAGGGTATATATGACTACAGTGGATATTCCCAGAGAATTAAACCAAATGTTTCACAGAATTCTAACTTCTGATGCAAGTACCCTAAAGGTTTCGCTTTAGGGTATCGTATATTAACAGGGGACGTATGCTTGACACGCCACATGGCTATCTGCACCCCACATAGCGTTTATGCTTTGAGGGGGAAAGGTGGCAAGATAACTGAGGAGCTGTTGCAAAGTTATCCTCCTATGTTACTGTTAGGGTACCTCACGACGTAAACAAACGGCAGCCATAGCTGTCCACCATCTTGACTGACGTCACGTCTGTCCTCTTCATTCCAAATTTAGTAACGTCTGCATAGCTTGGTTTTTCCCATTTCTTGCTTTTTTCAATGCCATGTCGCAACCTTCGCCTTCTTCTGGAAAGTTGAGTACCATATTCTTGTATTTTATAGATAAGCTCTAGCCATAGAGAAACAATTTTTTATCCTTAAATCTTGTGTTTCGTGGCGGAGCTGTGCCTTGACCGGAGGCGTCATGTTGCGACGCTGCTGTTCACCTCGCATGCTTTATTTAGTTAGCTAGAACAGCATTCCCGGTCTAATAAATAATTTAATATCCTTAGTTATTTAGTCTTCATTGCAAGGAATTGATTATATTATGCCGATAGTATTCTTCGGCGAACTTAGTTAGCCGAACCCTACACTAACCTACTAGCCTATCCCCTAGGCTCGATGCCTAAGTGTTCATGTTTACTTCCTGCATGATATGATAAGTGTTCCTAGTTTTAATTTACGAAATGGAGATTTAGGCAATTATACATACAAGATTCAGTGATTGCACATTTGTTTTTTCGCCTTCTAGGGACCATAAAAGGGGTCATGGGTGGTCATACCATCGACTCTTTTACCCCTAACCTAACGTTGGGGCCCTTGTATGCTTCCTTATCTCCCAAGTTACCTTATTTAAGGTAATCTCCTCCCTCTGTGGTAGCCAAGGCTTCATCCTAGCCCTCTTACCTCGAATGGCAATTGGGTAGGTTAGGCTAGGATTGTTCTTCCCTTTTCATTGCCATTGTTCATGGCTCGAGTTAGGAGAGAACGCCAGAGTACTTGTCGTTCACCCCAGCTCACCTTAGGAGAACGTTTTCTCCTTCTGGTACTGGCTGGAGGATGAAGGTGGAAGGGCTCTGCCTTTCCCCCTAGTCTGCACTTGGTTGGGTCACAACCCTTCCTCCCTGCAGCCTAGCGACTTGTCCTACCCCTGTCTTGCCTAGTCTGGGAGAATGGTTCTCCTAGCCTAGGTTAGGCAGTCACTGGGATTCTGTTTCTTTATAGTTTAGGACAGGACACTAGTGCTATACCTAAGTTGAGCTTGCCTACCCTTGGTTGGATAGGCTAGCCTATAAATAGATTCTCTTCCTTTGGGGGTGTAAGGGTGTGCCCCCAGCCCCTTATCACTCTCTCTTAGGACCCTTTCCTCCTCCCCCCACTCTCTCCCTTTGTGTTGGTTTACCATCACTCCCCTGCCCGCCGTCCTACAACTCCTCTGCTCTCCGCTTGCCAGCAAGTTGTGGGATTAGCTGTGTTCTTCTGCTAGATGGTCCGTTCTGCTACACTTCCCTAACATGGTTGAACTATGGGATAGTGTCGGAGGTCGGCCTGCCTGCTGAACACCTCCCTCCTTGAATGTTTTCTGGCCCTTCCTTGGGCTACCACAGGCAACATAGCCTTCTGCTGGCTCTCTGTCGCCGGATGATAAGTGTATCCCCCCTTTCATATGAACACTCCTTGCGGAGGAAGGTTAGTTTGGGTACTGGGTATTACCCTTCCTTACCTTCCCTCCTTACCTTTCTCTCTTTCTATCTTGGCGCCAGTCCACTGTCACCTCCACTTGCCGGCGCTAGCCGCCGGTATCTTGGGTAACCTTCCTGCTTCATTGGATGATGTCAGCGATGGTCTACCATTGCCGGCTGCCTACCGGGTGCCGGGGGCCACCGTCCTGCCGGCGATCCGCCGCCCTGCTGGGGATCCGCCATTCCCAAAGTATCTTCCTGTTTCTCTGCCACTTGGTAAGTGGCCATTGATGGGTTCACCTCACTAGACGGGCCTCCAGCTTGCCGTCAGTGTACTGGCGCTTCTAGCCTCGGCTTACAGTGGACAATCACCCCTCCCGACTGCCGGCCCCATGCCGGCAGTCACTATCATGTCGCTGTATAGACTAGCCAGTTCTCCTCTGGTATATCATACCATAGAACAATGACTATTGTATACGATTGTACAGTAAAACATTTCCAGCATATTCTATGCTTCCTTGTGCAGTCTCTTGCAGGGACCGAACCTACAGAAGGAGGTTTATTCTAATTTTCCTGCTTTATCTCTATATAAACTGAGTGATTTCAGCTTTGCACCTCTCTATGATTTATTCCCCAGAGGAAGCCTAAGCTTGGCTCATCTGAACGGATGCTATTTCCCCCTTTTAGAACCCTACAGGTTCTAAGGAATTAGTTATAGTGTAAGGTCGCGGCAATTGGCTGGGCAGGATTAACAAATATGTGTCTTCCTACTTCTTTACTAGCTCACCTCTCCTGAGCTCATAACCAAAATGAATCTTATATTTTATAAGTTGCTACCTAAATTTTAATCTAAGATTACTGTAACTCATGCTATAATGACTCTCAAGTACTCATTGTCTCTTTCTTTTACAGGATGAGTACATGAAGTGTGAGAGGTCCTTCTGCAGAGTTCGTCGCCCTGACTTTTATCGGTATCTGGCGTGCCAGACCCACGCCGCCTGTGCCACCATGAAAGGGAATCTCAAGTATTGGGATCCGCAGACTTGTTCAGTCTGCAAAAGACTTCTTGATGAGGCGTTCGACAACCCTCCATCCGAGGAGGCCCGGGACGATACACGAGAGAAACTGCTCAAGTTGGTGAGCCGTTTCCAGAAGAATACCCCAACGAGAAGATGACGGCCCTTCTCTTCCCTAAGGCATCGGCTGATGCCGTGATCCATAAGGACGAGATCCCCTGTGTTGAACTTACGGTTGAACCGGACGTTACGGCCGCTCTCCAAGGCTGTCACATCTATGAGGTGGAGAGGATGTCGGACATATCCGAAAATACCGAAAGGACCCTCATGACTGAGGGTCAGGAGGAAGAAGAGGATCAGGTGGATTTCCCTAATTTGAAGGGCGACGTCACCCGAGAACCCTCTGTGGCTTCTGCTGTGGTCGAGGAGCCAGTTCCCTCTACGTCTGCTGCTTCGCTTCCAGCATTGCTAACCACCCAAGATACAATCTAGGTCCTAGTGGCACTCATGGACAAGAGGTTCCGCAAGGGCAAAGAGGACCTCAAGAGACATTTTTTGGGCTGGAAGCAACAGAGGAAAATCTCGGTCAAACAGTTTCCTCCTTGCTCGGTGTCAAATCCCTAGAGGCATGCCGAGCACATGCCAGTAACAACGGGCCAAATTTTCATCAACAACAAATTGAGTGCCGTCCTCCTCGAAGAGGTAGGGTTCTACCCGAGCATTAATGCATATCCGGACTGATATGTTAGATTCAGGTCCGAACCGGCCTCCAGGGAGGAGACCAAACCTAAAGAAGTGATCGTTTTCGAGCACTCTAAGGGCCAGGATATGCTGGCTGATTGCCTCAAGAGCCGAGGCTTCACTAACTCAAAGATGCCGGCATTGAGCAAGAAGCATCCCCCCTTTCTTGTTCCTCCTACCATGATCTTTCCCTTCATGGAAAAGGCTCTAAACGCGGTCTTGAAGGCGGTGGAGGAAGGAAAGCCCTGCCCTACACTGGAGAAGTGTAGGCCTCTCTCCCTCGCCTTACCCCCTGACGATAAAAGCTGGAAGGATATCCAGCTTACCTTGACGGTTGGGAAATTGGAACCTGACGTCGCTGGCTGTCAGTTCAACGAAGTTCTTCCCAAGCTAAACGACCATCTACTGCGTAGAGAACAGGACACCAAGGAGAGGTTAGCTGCCTCCCTATCCCTTCAAGTTCAACTTGAAGCAATGGCCGGGGACATTTTTGTCCCGGACTTCTACATGGTTCTTGCTAAGACCCACCTTGTGACCGTGATGAAGGATTTGTATAGCTTCATCAAGGCTCGGAGAGCATGTACAGAGTTCATGTTCGCCATTGCAGCAGTGAAACACGAACCCCGGAAACTGATCTCCTCCAACATCTGGGGCAAACATCTCTTCCCAACAGCTTTGGTTAAGGAGATTGTGGACAAAGCTGCCACTGAGAATCGGAACCTTCTCAACAAGTGGGGCATGTCCCGTAAGAGAAAGTCCTCTCAGGATGAAGGCCCACAACCTAAAAGGAAATCCTGTAAACCTTGACCCCAACAATGTCAATCCAAACGCCAGTTTCTGGCTCGCGCTACTCCCCAGATAGTGGCCCAGCCACAGCAGACCTTTCAGCTGGTCCCTCAGCTGGTGGTGTCCCAATCACCGGCCTTCACCCCTTCATACAAAAAAACAGTCCACTACCTTTCGTCCCAGAGGTAGAGGCTCTGGCAGAGACTCCTCTCGTCGCCCTTCAAGAGGCAGAGGAGGAAGGGGAGCAGGTGGCCGAGGTGGCAAACCCTCGGGAAACCAGAAGCAATGAAGTGCTTCCGGTGGGAGTAAGACTCCGCCACTTTCAGGAACGTTGGACCTTCGATCCTTTGGAACACAGCATCATTATGAAGGGACTAGGGTGGAGCTGGATACAACAACCTCCAACCTTCTACCAATTCTTCCAGACCTCAACCCCCATCCTAGAAGAATATGTCCTAGAACTCTTGAACAAGAAGGTGATCAAGAGGATAAAGTCCACCAGGTTCCCGGGAAGACAGTTTTGTGTTCCCAAGAAGGACTCAGCACAAGCTCAGTCATTCTCGACTTGTCCCCTCTCAACAAGTTTATTGTGAACAATAATTCAAGATGCTGACTCTTCAACATATAAGAGCCCTACCAACTCACAAGGCCTACATGGTCTCAATACACCTGGCGGATGCCTTTTGGCACATTCCAAGGAATCACCAAGCTTCCTCCTACCTAGGATTCAGGCTCCAATGAAGAAACTATGCCTTCAGGGCCGTGCCCTTCCGGCTCAACGTGGCTCCAAGAATATTCACGAAACTAGCAGACACAATCGTCCACCAGCTACGCCTTCAAGGCGTCCAGTGATAACTTACCTCGATGATTGGCTGGTTTGGTCGACATCGTCAGAAGAATGTTCGCGAGCCTGCAGAAAGGTGACCCAATTCGTGGAACATCTGGGTTTCAAAATCAACACCAAGAAGTCTCACCTGTCTCCAGCTCAGAAGTTTCAATGGTTAGGAATTCATTCGAATTTTCAGTCACACCGCCTTTCCATTCCTCTGAAGAAAAGGAAGGAGATAGCCGGGTCTGTTAAAAGACTTCTTAAATCCAAATTGATTTCAAGACAACAGCAAGAGCGTGTACTCGGCTCCCTACAGTTCGCCTCAGTGACAAACCTAGTGCTACGAGTACAGCTAAAGGATGCTTCAGGAGTCTGGAGACGAAACCCATCGCTCGAAGAGATATCAAAAGACCCCTACCCAACAGGCTTCGCTCACTCCTCAAGGCATGGTTAGAAAATTAGGACCTTGAAAAGATCTGCCCCTCTTCAACCACCACCTCCATCGATCAACATCCACACAGATGACTCGCTAGAGGGATGAATGGGGGGGGGGGGGGGGTCACTCCCACCAATGATAAGTTCAAGGAACATGGTCTCCCCTGTTCAAGTGGTTTCACATCAACATCTTGGAGGCCATGGTGGTTCTTCTCACTCTGAAGAAACTATTTCCTCGTCCTTCGATCCACATTCGTCTAACTCTGGACACCTCCGTGGTAGTCAGATATCTCAACTGTCAGGGCTCAAGATCACCCCACCTCAACCAAGTGCTTTTGCCCATTTCCCGCCTGGCGGACAAGAAAAAAATGGCACTTGTCTGCAGTTCACCTGCAAGGATTCCGCAATGTGACGGCAGACACTCTATCGAGGACAAGCCCCATAGAGTCGGAATGGTCCCTAGACGCAAGATCATTCTCCTTCATCTCCCGTCAAGTCCCAGAACTGCAGATCGACCTCTTCGGGACGAGCGACAACAATCCACTTCCTCAATATGTTGCCCCATACAAGGACCCCAAATCGGAAACATTGGACGCCATGTCCCTGGACTGGAACAGATGGTCCAAGATTTACCTGTTCCCTCCACCGAATCTTCTGCTGAAAGTCTCTCCAAACTGAGAACCTTCAAGGAAACAGCAGCCCTAGTGGCTCCCAAGTGGCCCCGGAGCAACTGGTTTCCCCTAGTCCTGGAGCTACAACCCAAGCTGATCCCTCTGCTGGGCCCAGTTCTCTCCCAGCAGGTGCAGAAGTCGACTGTCTTCGATTGATCAAAGAAAGTCCAAGACCTTCATATGATTTTCTCTCCCTACCCGTGAAGAAAAGGTTTGGAATCTCGTAGAAAAGTTTAGACTTCATAGAGGAATACAACACAAAGTTTACCAGAAGGCAATATGAATCATCCTAGAAGAAGTTGGTGTTTTTTTTTTCAAGGCAAAAAACACTACGGAAATCTCCATAGATTTTTGTATGTTCTTTATTAACCTTCATGGACAAGGCTGCCAACACGATTTCCACTTGTAAATCAGCCTTGACAAGACCACTACTGTACGCCTTCCAAATAGATTTGTCCAACGAAATTTTTAACAAATTTCCGAAGGTAGGTGCTAAACTCTGTCCTGCACCTCCACCGAGACCCATCACCTGGTCCCTGGATAAGGTGCTCCATTTTGCCTCTAGTCTGGACAACTAATCCTGCCCTCTGAAAGACTTGACTCAAAAAGTAATTTTCCCTTTTGCTCCAGCATTGGAAACCCAAGTCAGTGAAATAGTGGCATTATCAAGAGAAGAGGGCCAGATACATTTCGCCGACACATGGGAACTTACCCTCTTCCCTGACCCTACGTTTCTCGCCAAAAATGAACACCCCACCAAGAGATGGGAACCTTGGAGAATCTGCCCTCTGAAGGAAAGATGTCTCTCTATGCTCAGTGGAGAGTCTTAAGGTCTATCTTTGAAGAACTTCAGCCTTTGGCGGAGGACAGCTTTTTAAAGGAGAAACATCGGGTATTGACCTGTCACTTAAACAACTAAGGGCGAAAATCACCTACTTTATTTGCAGAGCGGATCCTGACGGTACACCCACAGGTCATGATCCCAGGAAAGTCACCTCTTCTCTAAATTTTTTCCAAGGTATGGATTTCTGAAGTCTCCGATCCTTCACAGGCTGGAAATCCCCAAGAGTGTTCTTTAAACACTATGTGAAGCAGGTGCACAAAGTTAAAATATACGTGGTAGCAGCAGGTAGTGTATTGAAACCAGGTGCTTAATGCTGCGTAGAACTGTGAGTTATTTCGGGACTCTAACTCAACGGGTGCCTGTGATGACCCTAGTGCGATACATAGTGATTTCAGGTGACAGTGTCACAAAAGACTGTTCTTCCTCAAGGTTATGTGACATAGATTCTAACACGTGTGCCACATGTTCTTGGATATGAAGTGTATTGTGACTCATAAAGATTTTCGTTCACCAGGAACTTATGCGTATAAAGGTAAATTCTTTCTTTTCAGATTCCACATCACCGTCTTTCAGTTCATGATCTATGTCTGTTATTCAACAATTTCATTGTAAATTACCTACCTTATTTTACTTTATTGTAATTTCTTGAATAAAATAGATATTTTATTTATCATATGCGTCTTATTTCGCCTTTCCATATGAAAATAAATTGCTGTTACTGTGTTTCAATGCCCCTAACTATTCATTATTATATTACATATAATAATTATCATGTCAGAAATATGCTTACTAAGCAAGTGAAATATTATTCCTGCAAAAATATTTAACCTTCCGACCTGTCTACGAGACCGGCACGATCCTCGCATCCAGGTGATTTTATCTTCATCAGGGTACTTCGAGATGTTCCTCTTGTCCAATCAGAATATCCCTGCCAGGGGGCCAGGAAGCCATGTCATTGTTTATGCCACTGGTAGTGACATATAACAGAGATGTCACGGTCTCTAAGGTCACCAGACCAAAGGAATATTGTTTGAAGTAGAAGGCACTTTGAAATGGGGAAACACCACGATACACTAATTCTCTGGTACACTTCCATCAGGACGTCATAGTTTGAGCCCAAAAAAACGGATTTTGAACGAAGCAAATAATCCATTTTTGGGTGAGATGGCCATGACATCCTGATGGACCCACCCTACTGGTTCTAGTTTGGCCTGTCAGGCCCCTCCCTTTCATATTGTATCATGGAAGCTGGCAGAAATGCTGAATATGGAATAAAGAGGACGGACGTGACATCAGTCAAGATGGCGGACAGCTATGGCTGCCGTTTTCTTAACGTCGCGAGGTACCATAACAGTAACGTAGGAAGATAACTTTACAACTGCTCCTCAGTTATCTTGCCACCTTTCCCCCTCATAGCGTAAACGCTATGTGGGGTACAGATAGCCATGTGACGTGTCAAGTATACGTCCCCTGTTGATATACGATATCCTAAAGGAAAACCTTTAGGGTACTCGCGCCAGAAGTTAGAATTCTGTGAAACCTTTGGTTTAATTCTCTGTGAATATCCACCGTAGTCATATATATCCTTAGGAAGCTACTGAAGGAACCCTCCATCGGGACATCTTGGCCATCTCACCAAAAAATAGATTTTTCGCTTAGCTCAAAATCCATTGTATATGACATAGCCAGCATCAAACATATATATATATATATATATATATATATATATATATATATATATATATATATATATATATATATATATATATATATATATATATATATATATATATATATATATTTATACACACATATATATATATATATATATATATATATATATATATATATAGAATTTTATATGAATTAATATATATATATATATATATATATATATATATATATATATATATATATATATATATATATATATAAAAAATATATATATATATATATATATATATATATATATATATATATATATATATATATATATATATATATATATATATATATATATATATATATATATATATATATAGATATATATATATATATATATATATATATATATATATATATATATATATATATATATATATATATATATATATATATATATATAAATATATTTCAGTATATATATATATATAAAATATATATATATATATATATATATATATATATATATATATATATATATATATATATATATATATACATATATTTCAGTATATATATATATATATATATATATATATATATATATATATATATATATATATATATAAATACTTAAATATATTTATATATATATATATATATATATATATATATATATATATATATATATATATATATATATACTTAAATATATTTATATATATATATATATATATATATATATTTATTATATATATATATATATATATATATATATATATATATATATTTATTTATCTTATATATATATATATATATATATATATATATATATATATATATATATATATATATATATATTTACATCTATGTATATATACATATATATATATATATACATAAATCGATATATATACGTATATATATATATATATATATATATATATATATATATATATATATATATATATATATATATATATATATATATGTATTAGTTTGTTGAGTGTAGTTGGAAAAGTGTATTAGAGAGTACTGATTAATAGGGTTAAGGATAAATCAGATTATGCAATCTTAGAAGTATATGGTGGTTTTAGAAGAGGTAGGGGTTGTATGAATCAAATTTTTACAGTAAGGCAGTTATGCGAGAAATATTCAGAATAAGGTAAGAATATGTTTGTTGCGTTTATGGATCTGGAGAAAGCATATGATAGAGTAGATAGGGAAGCAATATGGCATGTGATGAGGTTATAGAGAGTTGGTGGAAGGTTGTTGCAAACAGTGAAATGTTTCTACAAAGGTAGTAAACCATTTACTAGGATAGGAAATGAAGTGAGCGATTGGTTTCCGGTGAGAGTGGGACTGAGACAGGGATATGTGATGTCACCGTAGTTATTCAACTTGTATGTTGATGGAGTGGTGTCTAAGGAGTATGGCTGGTGTATCTCGAGTAGATAGAGTTAAGAACGAAGTAGTGAGGGTGAGTACGGGAGTAAGAAATGAGTTAGCAGCTGGAGTGGATATAAATGTGTGGAGGTGGTTTGACCATGTTGAGAAAATGGAAAATGGCTGTCTGCTAAAGAAGGTGATGAATGCAACAGCTGATGGGAGAAGTACAAGAGGAAGACTAAGGTTTGGGTGGATGGATGGAGTGAAGGAAGCTCTGGGTGATAGGCGGATATATGTGAGAGAGGTGGGAGAGCATGCTAGAAATATGAATGAATGGCGAGCGATTGTGACGCAGTTTCGGTAAGCCCTGCTGTTCCCTTCTGTGCTTTGAATGACCGCGGAGGTAGCAGTTGTGTGAAAATTTTTGTGAAAATTATACACTTCAATTTTAGTAGTATATGTGTTCATATGACATGGAATTATTCTTCCGGTTCTCTACAAATGATGATCCTGATGAAATTGCGAATGACAACCAATTGTGGGATTTGCTGTAAAAATAAAAGAATTCTCAATAGTTCTTTATATATTTTTCATAATTAACAGACGAAAGACATTTCTTGAGGATATAATTCAATTTTTATCTTTTGAAAAAACCAATGACTATTACGCATAAACCCAACATGATGATTTCCACCAATGTCAAAGAGGGTATCTCTTATAAAAATATATATAAAATAAACATTTTATATAAGTTAAATTCCGTATTGTTCTTTCTCTCAAATAAGAATCGTAAGTGTCGTACAAAACTTTCATATCAGTAAGAAAAACGAACAAATTGTTTATATTGGAGAAAACAATTACCTTTTTTTTTTTTTTTTTAAATATGAATCATGGCTATGCTTAACAAATATCCTCATAATAACTGCCAATATGAAATAACATTTAGAAAGCGTTCCGGGATATGGCACACTGAACAGGTCTAACAATTACTCTATTATGAATTTATCGACGGCATCGTCATTAGTTAAATATTCCTCTGAAACCACAATGGACTTTGTAAATGACACTTCTAATGGACAGAGAGAGAGAGAGAGAGAGAGAGAGAGAGAGAGAGAGAGAGAGAGAGAGAGAGAGAGAGAGAGAGAGAGAGAGACTGACATCAATTTGATATATTCAGTGAATTCTCTTTTGAAGGGGAACGACTAGATTGTGAGTATGTCTTTTCTGTCAGCAGAAACATTCTTCAATACATTTGTTAGTTGGGAACGCTCATCGACAGGTTTTGTTCTTTATTTGCATTTTAAATGGCTGAATAAGCAATCCTTAGTCGTTAAAGAAGTCGTTTGCCAAACATATGGGATGTTTTTAGAGTCTTAGTTTTTGGCTTTGTAAAGATCATAAACTACGTTTTTTATGTTGTGGAAGGTAACATTGGTAGATATATGTGAATCGGGTATAAGATGATGTTTTATTATCATTTTTTAGTAGATCTCTGGGAAGAAAAGTCTTTGGTATAAGTATAGGATTTAGCCTTATTACCACGTATTCTTCTTCTTCCATTTCCTCTTGTTTATGAAAACTATTATCATTATTATTACTGAAAAGTAAATGTTTCTCTTAAATGTTAAACTTTTCCTCAATTTAGGGTCCCCAATCTTACACTTCACTCCATTTTTTGGACTCCCTCGAGTTTTGATATTGAACACCAGTTGTTGAGAGGTCCCTAAAATTGATGTCCATCCTAAATATTTGACCTCTCCCAGTTGTCCTAATTCAACCGAAATGTTCAACTAGAGCCCCAAATACAGAGGTATTTGGTAGGAAGATTTAATATTCTATATGTCAATGATTCTATGATTCAAATAAAAGATGCGTCTGATATTTTTTTAGAGAAAAATATTGGAATGTTATCTAACTCATTGCAAATTTTTAAATATTTCCTGTGCAAATAAAGTATGTGATTGAACAGGCAAAACATCTATGTGTGATGGCGTACATAAATTTATGAACATGAATAGAATTACATTAAACTGGAGTTCACTTTACTTCTAATGCTAATTCTCAGATATATCCGGAGAGTCAGCCAGAGGCTTCAGGGATGTATGGCCCCGTCTTTGTACTTTGAAGAACTAAAAACATACTTATCTGTAACCTGTCTTTCTAATGTCATGAACATAATTTTCCATCCACATCAATTAATAATACGAAGCACTTTTGAGATTTTTTTTAGTTAATTTGCTTCATTGCATTTTTCTTTTGTGGTAGTGCCAGAGTCTAATAACTTGGGTAACATAAATTGATTTTTTTAGGATTAATTTGATGAATTCTTTCTTTAATTTTATTTGAATAGGAAAACAAAGCTTGCTGGATTATTCTCGTTTTTTATTAAGAGTCTTTTTGGAGAGGGATTCTTAATTTACGTGTTATACATTTTGCACAAGTGAAAAAGTGTCTGAAGCACCCCAATGGGCAAGGATTTTCTCTCCCCAGTTAAAAAAGACAAGAAAATATCGGAAAGATTGATTTTTACGTGTACATTCTCCCCTTAAAATCGAAAAAAAAGTTGATATTTCTTTTTCTCTTTTTTTTTTTTTTTTTTTTTTTTTTTTTTTTTTTTTAAAGTAGGCCAAACCGAAAAGAAACAAAATGGGAACAATATCACGAAGCCAAACTTTGAGTAGAAGGTGCAGCAGAGAATATATTCTCTGTTCAGTTGATTTTCTGTTCCTTCATTTTCTTTTGTACACGGAAGTGGAGGCCAGATACTTTTGGAACATTTGATCAGGAAGTTTTTCGTTCTTTCATAAATGGTGGGGAGATTTTTGTAAAGACTGAAATGACACTAAAAAATCGGAATGCAAAAAGATATGCTGGAAATTTTTTTATTGTTCTCAGGCTATGAGAATTTTTTCATTTCTAACACAACCAATCCTGAGATTATTTGACATTTACTGACAAATGGAAAATGTCTTTTTAGCTTCGAAAAAAGTAACACAAAATAAAATACTCGACCATGTAGGTTTTGATGTGTTCTGTTTTGTTTTGTTTTATGTTGCAAGGAATACTAATTTATTACATCAATTTAGACGTTTATATTTTGATGAAAAGAAAGAATGAATGTGAACGAGTAGGAAATGATAATGTGATCAGGATTCTATATCATTTAAACTAACCCTTACAATTATTGATATATCTACTTACGAATAGTATATCTCTCCTGACAAATGTATACTTTAAGTATATATCCTTTAGCTTTGCAGGGATGATTACATATTTTCCGTTGCAATAACGCCAGTTTAGCTTAGATTAGGCTTTATATCAAAGTTAACGATTTTAACTGGTGGAATAAATCTGAATTAAAAATAATAATAATAAAAAAACAGTTCTTTTCCATTTGGTATTAATTAACTGTTTTTGTATGTAAACTCCAGTAGAAGAAGATTTGCGGACAGAAATATCTATGGAAAACCGAAAGAAACCTTTCAAAGAAACAAAAGTAAATTATAGAACAAAAAGGTAAAAGGGGGAAAAGGAGACAATATCTACATCATCGATCAATACAACTTCTAAATTGTAATGCATATGTAGTAAGAATTGCTCATACAAACAACTAAGAATGGCTTCTCGGTATTTTCATCTACGCAGTGCACATAATAACTTCCACCTGATTCTGATCAAAATAATACAATCATACCTCCTGAAGCAGTACTTACCATTGTCAGCCGGCTGAGTTGCTAAAATTTCTCATTTCTCTCAACAAATGTTGGGTGATCAAAAAGTGTCGATGGCCTTCTTAGAAATTATCAGCATTGCATGCTTGCAACCTGCTACAGACGATTCTAGTCGTGAAGTGAACGTACTTCACGCACTTTGGGGAAAATGTATGCTAGAACCTGTAAGAGCCACCCCTTTTTTATGTTGACATCTTACCCATGAAAGACCTTATAACTAGAGTCGGCGATTTTTTTGAAACAGCCACTTCCCCACCATCAAAAACACCACAAAACTCTTCTCCTGATCAAGGGGATAATCATTTAACGCAGGCTGAAGCTTAGTTAAATGTTGGATATTGACACTTACCTCATAACATGTGTGAGCAGTGATGATTATGCCTACCACCGACCATCCTGCATGCAAACCCTATGTCCGTGCTCCAACTATCACTTTCAATAACCAGTGGATAACACCATTTACCAATAGTTTGTGGATGTTGATAAAAAGGCGTCATGGGATATCAATGGTTAACAAAGTTGTAAGTAAGTCATCGCCTGTGATTGTGTCTTTCCCATTGACCAATAAGTATATTTCCTAATGATCTATGATCGTGTGCGCTTTCTGGTAGATACTGGGAATGATGCTTCCTTTTGCCATGTTCTCTCTATAAGGGCAGGATCCAGTCATTCTATATCTGCTGATGCTCGTCTGGTGGCCACCACACTTTTATGAGATGCAAACACTGTTGTTTGGGATCGTTCAATACAAGTGGAGTTTCATCATTTCCGTTGTTACACTGCATATCACTGGTGAAGAATTCCTCACCATTTTTAACTTCCTGGTTGATGTTGCGCATCAACGCTTATGTAATGACAGAAGTTGCTCATCCATACCTTTATGACTTGCTCCCTCCGACCCCTATATTCCCATTGGCACTCTCATAACTGCCTACAACCATTTCTAAATGTATTTCATGAGGTTTCATGGTCAAAACTACGCCATTCACCCACGATTTCTATTAAGCAACTTATTTATCACCATATCAAGACTACGTTGCCCCTAATAATTGCCAAATTTAGATATCTTGCTAGATTTTTTGGCAGCAGCTAGACGCACATACATAAAAAAGGAAGATATTGGCGTATGTTAAAAGGCTCAAGCCCATGGTTGTTGCTCCAGCACATTGCCCTGAAGAAGGATGGATCCAAATTTTCAAAATTCCATCTCGGGAACAGATATTATCATATGCCAGTGGACTAAAAAGACATCACCCGGACCACCATCAACAACACCCCGGCCCTGTTGGCCCTCATACTTTCAGTTACTCCTGTTATAACACTGTTCTGTACAACTAGTAAGTAGGCTTTTTGAGTTTCACTCAGCGAGTTGAGCGTATGTGTTGCATAGTCGACGTGAGATTGAATTGCTTGAATATAAAACACTCTTACAAAGCTGTTTGATACTCATTCTTTGAAGGAGGTCATTCTTTTCATGTCTGAGAGACAAATTTTTGTTTTCTCTCTGAGGAGGGTTCTTCATTGTCAGGTGATAGAGTTTTGTTGATGGTTACTCCTAGATACATGACTTGATCTACCCATTCTGTGTTCGCCCATAAAGGGGAAATTCTGAGGGTATTGTGGGTATTTGATAGCCATGGCGTTGGTCTTGTTGGTATGGAATTTTAGCCTCTGGCCTGCATTATGTTCAGGGCCTTTGGGTGGTTTTTGCGTTAGTGCTCTTGGTGTGGGCAAATGATACATATATTATCGGTGCATATGAAGATTTTCACTCCGTTTGAGAGGTCTAGAGTTTCTAGATTCTCCTTATGTAGGTTGAAAAGGTAAGAGCTTAGTATACTTCCTTGAGGCATTCAGTTTTTTAGGGGGATGAACTTTGGAGGTTTTTACTTAAAAGGCGACTCTGACCAGTATGTTTCGTTTCACTCTTTTTTTCTACAAGTGTGAAGAAGATAGCTGGAGAGTTGGCTAGCTCACTGGCTTCCTCGAGGTCGAGAAATATGACAAAGCCTTTTTTTGTTGTTGATTGTTGTGAGAACCTTGGTTATACGTTCTTGAGTGCCTATGCCCTGTCTTTAAGCATAAAGGCGAGGATGTCGTTAGCCTATTTTCCACTGAAGTCTGCTGAGTACCATCCGTTGAACTAGTCTTTCAGTGCAGCTAATTAAAGCTATTTATCGGTAGGTGTCTGGTTCTTTGGGTTTCGGGATGGGTTTCGTATCTTGTTGATTCCACGTTATTGTCCGAAGTCTTTCAGTGTGTGTTCTGTTGATTAATTGCAAGTACACCAACTTCAGGATACTTCCCATTTCCCTTAGCATACTTTGTTTGATTAGGTCGGGTACAGGGTAGTGTCTTTTCTGCCCTTTGCGATAGCCATGTTGAGTTCCTCCATGGTGTAGGTGTTGTCGATGTCATCCCTGATTTTGCAGGTTTCAATAATGTTGTTCCTGATTGGGAGTAATGTTCTCTGCCTTTTGCTCGTTCTGCAAATCTATTTGCAATTCTATTTGCTGCTCTTAATGGGTCTGGGTAGTTGCATATGGGTGTATGTTTTTCCCAAAGATCTAGTCGAACAAGCCACAAATATTTGCTAGAAATGAGTTGTTGATTTCATGCCACCGTGAGTACCATTTGTTAATTTTCCCTTCCAGAGTTACCTGTAAGAAATGTTTGTTGATTTTGACGAGTAGGTCATGAAGTTCGTCTGTTTTGTGTCTTCTGAAGAGCTTTCTGGTTCAGTTGATTCTTGCATTAATTTCCTTGATGCGGCTGTTGTAGAACCCCGCATCCGGATGCGTTGTTCCTAAATACTTTTTGAGGCATAGATATGCTGGTGGTGTCATCTAGTTTTTTATTAGAATCCAGTGATAGGTTGGAGGTATCACTATGAGGATTCTTTATAAATTCAAGAGCCCATTCTGTCATAGATTGATCGAATCTTGTCCAGTTTGCAGGTTTGGGTTCCCCCTTAAAGGGGTGGAAGAAGAGAAGGGTATTTCTTTAATTCGAAGTTAATTACTATAGGAAAGCAATCACTTCTTAACACAGGATGCAGTCGTCATTTAGCACACCTTTGGATGATTCTTAACCGGAAGGTAAGGTCTAAACTACCACCCCTTAGATGTGTTGCTTCTGACACATTGTTAAGCAATATTATATCCTGATATTCTTGCTGTAGGACGTGTGAGTGTTGGTGTGTCTGGTTTGTTGCCTATATTGAGTTCAGAAACGGGTGATGGGCTTTGAAATCGCCTGCAGTGATTCTATCATCCTCAGAGGCGTCCGCAAAGAGCCCCTCTGCATTGATGCCTTGTCTTGGAGATTTGTAGACATTTTGAACTCTGAGGGTTGTGACTAGCAGAGACACATGAACACTGAGAATCTCTGCCTTTGTCCCACAGTCGATGTTTTGTACTCTCTTTTGAAGGAATACTATTCTTGGTGAGAGTAGGTAATCCTTTCGTTGGTATTCGATACGTGGTGTTCACTTTGTATCCTGAGAATGAGAATGGTGTATTCTTATTTAACATGGTTTCCGGCACCATAATAATACGTGAATTTTGCACTGAGGTTTAGGACCGTAAGAGGGCGAACTTTTTTCTGCGTTCACTCTCGTTTCTTGGAGCACTCTCACTTTGGGGTTGTTTAATGTTTCTTCTATGTTGAGTGTGTTTAAGTCAAGATTGATTATAGGAGGGACTATGAAGAGACTAGGGTTTGAAGTTCTTGGGCGGCGCTGTTAAAGACAAAATCATAGAGGGATTACTGTGTAAACGTAATATTATGTGCCATTGAAAAGCTACTAAGGATATTTGAAATGACGGATATGAAGGCCCCCATAAGGCAAGTGATGGGGTCATGGTCGTTCCAATCAGTGGAAGGGGTTTTGAAGGGAGAGGAGGGGCGTCAAACGCTTGGACGGTTTCTGACAGCGTGATTAGGGAGGCTGGGAAGAATTGGTGGTGATGAGTGTATGGGTTGCTGGTACGGAGGATTGTGGTTGGGTTTGCTCAGAGGAGGTGGAACGAATGGAAAGAGAGATGAATCTTAGCGAAGAAATTATGGAAGGAGTATGGGAGGAGGCTTGTGACTTCGGAGGAGGTTTTGGAGGACGGTTAGGTTTGGGTTCTGGGAGAGGACGTGGAGTACAGGAAAATTAAGGAATTTCCTGTCTGGATCGGGTAGGATTAGGTCCGGAGGTATGATTGGTTTAAGGAGATGTTTCGTTGAGAGGAGGTTGCTTTGTAATATGTGGCAGCAGGATGTGGTGGTGATCTGCTCCCTGGAGGCTGGCAACACATTGAAGTTTTGCTGGGCATATCTTCTTCCAAGCATGGTGAGGTCCTTAACAATTGGGGCACTTGGCAACGGTGTATTGCCCAGCCTTGAACTTAGTGAGTGCTCTCTGCTGCTGTAAACTGAACTGACATCTTGGCCTGTGTAGCGGCTCTAGTGGTGTCCAAACCTCTGACAACTGAAACTTCTAAGGGACTCTGGGAAGTAGTCCTCCGTGTAGAAGGTTTTCCAGAAGCCAAAGAAAATCTGTGGTGGTCGCTGTTCCTTGATCAACTGAAACTTCAAAGGGACTCTGGGAAAAAGTCCTCTGTGTAGAAGGTTTCCCGGTAGCCAAAGAAAATATGTGGTGGTCGTTGTTCCTTGATCACTGCTTCTAGCTTGTGTGATCTCTTTCCAGATTTACCCTCGCATCTCTTGGCTGAGAGAATGGAATGATGATTGGGCACTGGTTTGAATGGTAGGTCGAGGTTGTAGTTTATGATGATGGTTGTCAGCTTATCGACAGGGTTGAGGTGTTGGACGTTCTCTTGCTGCTCTAGGAAGTCCGTGGTTTCCTTGTCTTGTGCAGAGAGGACGAGCTGTCCTCGGTTATTGGGCCTGATCGTCCTCTTCAGCTGTGGATTCCTGACCTCCATAGTGGCTAGAGCAACATAGGAGGTCATGTTGGGGCCATGAAGAAGCCGAAATCTGGTGGGCTTGGTTGACGTGTTGTTCGTGGTCTGTTATGGATGTGGTTGCTGGGCAGGATTTGCAGTGGTATACTGGTTGTCTTCTGCTTGTGCTTCTACTTCATTGATCTGATTATGTTCTGACTCTTCTTGGTTGTCCTTCGGTTATTTCAAGATTGGTTCCAAGGCTGGTAGGATGTACGACGTGGGGTTTTTCCTGTGACTATGTAAGGTGAGTGATCGTGGGTTTATGATCTTTACCTTGTCAACGCTGGCACGAGTGTACTCGGAAAGGATTGAGGAAAGAAGCCCTTGTCTGCCATCGCAAACACACGATGGTAGCCGACAGCTTCTTTTCAAAGTAACTGTTATATGTGTTTTATTCCGTCTTTATAACACTAAAAAGTGTGCTAATGACAGAGTTCAACGCTGACACTGATCGTAAACTCCATTGTGTGATAACTAAGAATTTCAGCTATTTTCTGCTGGTTTATGTATATACCAAGCTTTTTTTTTTATTTATTTGATATTTTCCATCTTTTTCTTTGTGTTTTTTTTATGTATTTTTTCTTATACTCGATTGCATTGAAACTTTTTTAAAGGTCAGAAACTTATTTCTTTACATCTGTTTGTTAATAATAATAATAATAATAATAATAATAATAATAATAATAATAATAATAATAATAATAATAATAATAATAATAATAATAATAATAATAATAATACTTTTTTCAGCGATTGTTTCATGATTACTTCTCGAAAACTTTATCCATTTATTCTATCTAGCTGCGTTCCCAGGATTACTAAATATTTTTATCTCTGGTGTTATTTTCGTTGATAGAAAAAAAAAAACTTTATGTAAAATATATTTAGTTGTTTGCTCTTATTAGTAGTCTGTCTTTTTTTTTTTCTTTTTTTAGGAAAATATACCCTCATATTTTTGTTAGAAAAATATACAAATATTTTCAGAGCGTTTCTAAGTATTACAAAAAGTGCAGTAACGAAGCCAGAGCAGTTTTAGTTTAGATGACTTTTATAATGGAAAAGGTTTTAAATTTCAAACTATAACACAATTTGATATATGTTACATTTCCCGTTTTTCAGTTATTGTAGGATGCAGTACGTTTTCTTACTTTCGCTTTGGTAAACCTATTATATACAAGCATGAAGAAGATTTTAGTTGCTTTGATTCTTATATTGAATGTTTTCTTTTTATTTTTGTGGGTATCCTGAATGTTTTTTTAAATTGAATCTGTCATTCATATATTACATAATTTACTAATATTTTTTTTAAGTGCACTGCCTTAACCAGTGCCCACTAACCCCCCCCTCTCTCTCTCTCTCTCTCTCTCTCTCTCTCTCTCTCTCTCTCTCTCTCTCTCTCTCTCTCGAATTTTATATGAGTTCATTGATTATTTTAGGGGTTGGAAGCAGGAAAAAAAAAATTATTGGAGTTATCTGATAGGAGTATCCCTCTGAAAACAAGGGACATAGCTGTTATTTTTTTATCTTTTCATTCTTTTTTTTTTTTTTTTGAGAGGATCGAGGACAGGGAATGTGGTAACTTTTAAAGGGTAGAAGAGACAGTAGTCTGCTAGTGTTATTGCTCAATTCATCTGTTCCTTTAATATCAGAAGACAGAGCAGGTTATTTCTTTGGCAGTATAGACATAAGAGTCTGCTACTATTCCAAAATAAAAGACAATAATCCCTTGATGTTGTTGCTCTTTGTTTTCTTTTCTACCCTCGTATTAGGCAATAAGAATAAAAATCAAGAGTTTTCTACAACAATGCCAGACTTATTTTCCCAATTACAGACTCCAAACAAAAAGGCTAATAACGAATACGAAATTCGATATTTTTTCCGAAGTTTTGTCATGGACAATGATAATGTATGAAATAAAGTTCCTCAAAATAGGAGTTTCTGTGGGTGTCATGAATGCTGCAGATCTAGTTCGAAGAATTTTATTAAAGAAAACAAAGTGAATATTTATTTTGTAATTTGGCATATAAATTTGATTTCCAAAGTGTTTGCATGGAAAAAAATATATTTTAATATGACCATTTGGAAAACGGATTTAGGCAGTAGTTGTATGCTAGATCATGAATTGCAGAAGCCAGGCAAATGGGAAACTTAACTTGATAAGGGAAGAATTTTATAAAACGACCAATGTCTCAAACTGCGTTACGACATATAAAAGGAGTATATAATTGATGAAAGTATTTTTTTTTCTGTATTATTTCCAGATTACTAATTAAAAAATAATCAATATGAACCAGATTGTTATGAGCCCGATAAGTACTTTCTGCTTTTAGATTTATGAAAATAATTTCCAAGTAGTTTCCAATTTCAATCATCCTAAATAGGTGAGGAAGGTAAATCAATCGATAAGAAGTTAAATAAAAGGCTATTTTCCAATTGTGTATAATAAACTAATTATCAAATATTAAGAGGTATAGATTTCGAATGTTGTTATAAAGTAGATAGGGACTATATTCTAATAAAGCCATTTTTCCCATAAAGGTAATAAATAAGTAGATTTCACTGCTAACAATTTATAGCAGCTTGACATTGAACTCCTCATTAAGGGATATTTTGCCACAATAAAACATGGTATAGTAACTATATGAGCAATCAAGAGGGATAATGAATCAAAATCTTTGTTATCAGTGATAGAGTATGGACGTGTTGTACCGAGCTCTGCTCTTCGTGTCCTGAGTCATGTTTTAGCTTTGTGTTTCTCGCTTAGAATATCATTGAAAAGATATTAGTTAGTCTTATGGCGAAACCTAAGTGATAAGAAACATTACACCATGTTTGCTCCTAATTGTATCTGTTTAAATGCAAAGAAACGAAAAAAAATTGATAGTATGTGAATGTAAAAGACCCTACCATAAGAGATGTGTTTATACAGTGACAGCCATCAGTGAGAATGAACGGATTAACCTAGACTGGTTATGCCCACACTGGGTACGTGAAGACAGACGAAAAATTTAGTAATATCAAAATTAAAGGAAGATGTAAACATGAGTAATCTGGCCCTGAACGAACAAGATGGGAAAATAGATGACTTGGAAAACAAACTTGCGAACCTTAGTTCAAACGCAGCAAATTCCACCCAGGCCACCAACCTCACTGAGAAAGTTGACATTCTTGCCATAAATATGGAATCAATTAAAGCAACATTCCAAACAGTGATAGACCCAAAATCAGAGAAACTGACATTTTCTAACAAGGTTAAGGGGAAAAAATATTGATAATTAAATCAACAAATACAACAACTAAAATTACTGAAACAAAAAGTGAGGTTGAACAAGCACTTAAAGACATTCCTATAGTCAACATGAGGTCAATTATGATTGGAAATGTTGTTGTAAACTTTGCAAATAATATGATCAGAGAAGAGGCGGCAAAAAAAATTCAGACATTGGTGGCTGCCACAGAAACGAGAAAAATCGGAGAACTAAAACCCAGAATAATGATATGCAATGTATACAATGATGAAGATTATGTAGTAAATGCTTTGATTCAAATAAATCGCTGCCTGGATCATATCCAAAATATAGAAGATAAGATAAGTGTAGTCCTGAAGAAAAAATGCCCCGGTGGGATCACCAACCATGTGCTGGAATGTGATCCTGAAGTTCGGAGGGCTATTCATGATAATGGGGACAAAGTCTCTTCACGATGGGGTATCTATAACATACGTGATAGGTACCACGTGATCACCTGCTACCACCGTCAGAGGTATGGACATTTTGAAAAAGATTGTAAGTCTAGGAATGAAGAAAAAGTCTCCGGGAAATGTCTAGGGAGATACTCCACCAGGGAGTGTAATTCGCAAGTGTCAAAGTGTATAAACTATACAAGGTTAAACAGAACAAGTGACCACACAGTAAATTCTATAGATTCCAATGTTTTTGACTTGGAATTGAAAAGACTAGCGGAAAATACTGATCATGGTTACTAGGGATGTCCTAAACTGTGGGTATGTAAATATAGAATATATAGGTAATAAGACTGTTCAAATTAGAGAATTCATAAACGAGGAATATTTATATATACTAGCATTATCTGAAACATGGCTCAATAACTTGGACAAGGCAAAGATCACTGGAATGACACCCCTCACACATGCCTTCTTTCACATACTGAGAGAAGGCAAGTCTGGTGGGAGTGTCATAATCTTTATTCATAAAAGTTACTCAAATCTCAAAACGTTGAAAAGAATTAGTGTAACAAGCTTTTAATATAAAGAAATAAAATTTAGCCCCCCCCCCAAAAAAAAAATAAAAGAATATCCTTTGCAACAATCTACAAACCTCCTAGAACAAACTCTAGTATCTTTTTTGAAGAATTCGGTGCTCTCATTATGATGATTATCATGAAAAAAAAAAAAAAAAAAACATTTAGTTATCTGTGGAGACTTAAATTTTTGGATGGATGACGCATCACATCCTGACGCTTTGGCATTTAGAGAGTTACTAGAATCATATCGACTATTGAATAATGTCGACTGCACAACTATTTCAACTGGGCATACGCTAGACTTAGTTGTAAGTGATGACATGAATAATATTGTATCTGATATAAATGTCGAAGAGAAATGTACTATCTCCCCAGTACACAAACTTATTATGTTTAGCCTACCTCTACAGAAACATGCATTAGGAAAGAAAATAAACTTTAGACATAAATCAAATTTTTCTTCTACCGTATTTATTGAAGAAGTTACAAAGAAAATAAATGATGCCATCAACATTCCCTGTGATCATGATGACCAACGTCTGTTAGGAGCTAAGTGTGCTAACTGTCTTATGACCACTTACAATAAAGTGAGTAAAAGTTAATATGATAGGGAAAAAGTACGTAAAGAAAGAAAGTGAAATAGGTTAAAACTTAAAGCAATTGTGTAGAATACAAAACTGCTGCGTGTCATTATAACTACCCACTAAGAAGGAAAAAAGTGAATACTTTAAGAGAAAGATCCACGAAACAGCAAAAAAATAAATAAGTTATATCGTCTCCTGAATGGTATAATGAGGAATGTAAAAGAAAAGAAGCTACCTGATGTATACAGTGACCAGGAAATAGAAAATAATTTTCTTGTATTCTTTAAAAACCAAATTGAAAACATAACCAGGTCATTTGTAAATACTCAACATCAGATTAATGATACACCGGGCACACAGATAAAATTAATACGATTTAATAACATAACACGAGATGACATCACCAGAATTATCAAGAGAGCAAAGAAAACAAACTCTCTCTCTCTCTCTCTGAGAGAGAGAGAGAGAGAGAGAGAGAGAGAGAGAGAGAGAGAGAGAGAGAGAGAGAGAGAGAGAGAGAAAGAGAGAGTTATTTCTAGTATAGTCGAAATGATAATGAGCATAGCAAACGCAAGCATTGATGAATGTAAGTTTCCTAAATCTAAAAAAATGGCTATAGTCACACCAGTTCTGAAAAATGCACTGGACCACCAGGAACCAAGCTCATTTAGACCTATTTCAAAACTATCCTTTGTCTCAAAAGTTCTTGAATATGTAATTCTTGAACAACTAGTCAGCCACTTAGAAGTAATAGAAGCTTTGCTTGGCAACCAATCTGCTTACAGAAAACTATACTCTACGGAGACAGCCATCTTCTCTGTTGTAAATGATATGCTAAAAATGATGGATAAAAATAAATATGGTATTTTAATATTGCTCGATCTCAGTGCTGATTTTGATACAGTTATGCATGAACTGCTACTGAATGATTTACGGTCCATCGGCGTTGAAGATGAAGCTTTCAAATACCTTAAAGAGTACTTGGTTGGTAAAAATTACTTTGTACAAATTGGAAACTTATTCATCATATGAACCCTTAAACAGAGGGGTACCCCGGGGGAGTGTACTTGGCCCAATGTTATTCTGTATCTATACTATTAGTCTATCGAAAATGCTACAAAGGCATAGCGTGGATAACTTGGACAAGGCAAAGATCACTGAAATGACTATTTGCAGATGACACACAGTTTTACCTCTCCATAAATTATTTACATGACACTACTGAAACTCTAAACCGAATCCTTGATAGTGTTAGAGGATGGATGGCATTTAAACAACTAAAATTAAATGAGAACAAAACTGAATTCATGGTAGTGGGAAAGGGAAACAGCGTGAGAAACTTAGGTGATATTCAAATGAACATAAATAATGACTCTGTGCCGATATCTAGTAAAGTTCGAGATCTAGGTGCATTTCTTGACTGTTACCTGTCTCTAAATGCCCAATTAAATAATGTGACAAAAAGTGTTGATTACCATGTAAGAGATTTTTTTTTTTTCAAAAGTACCTGGACGAAAATTCTGTAAAGAAACTTAAGATAAACTGTGTTATTATCAGGATTCACTACTGCAAGGGTATTTAGCCTTGCATGGTGTATCGGCTCCTCCATGTTGACCAGTTTTTCCGACTTTTTACTATAGTCTATGGGTATCATCAATCACTTTGTTTATAATTCTGTACGTATTGTTTTTGTTATAATTCTTGTTAATCTAGTTTTTAAGTATGATGTCTCTTTTTTATTTTTATTAATTCTTATGCTGTCTGGAGACATTGAGCGAAATCCGGGACCAGTACGTCCTAGATTTCGTCAATGTCGTCTTCTGTATTGCAATATTCGTGGTCTTCATGCAAATATCCAAGACCTTACAGTTGCGTCCAGACAGTATGATATTCTTTTGTGCTCAGAAACTTTGGTTTCTAATATGAGGCACTCATCTGAGCTCCTTATAACTGGTTTTAAGAAGCCAATAATGTTGAAACGTGATGCCATCCCTAGGGCCAGGGGAATGGCGGTGTATATTAGGACCGAGTACCCTGCTTCTCATAAGTCCTGCTATCAATGTGGATGTCATGAGATTCAGGTAATAAAATTTTGTGGCAGGCATAACAACTTTTATTTATGTTCGATCTACCGGAATCCAGACATGGATGATTCTATCTTCGATTGTCTTCTTACCATTATGGCTAAGATACAAGAAGATGATAGAAAGGTTTCTTTTGTCTTTGTTGGTGATTTTAATGCTCACCATAGGGAGTGGTTAAGTTCTATCTCTCCTACCGATCGCCATGGCTTAAGAGCTTTAGACTTTGCCTCTGAATCAGGCTGTGAGCAAATCATAAATGAAGCTACTCACAGGTCTGGTAATTGCTTGGACCTCGTATACACTGACTCCCCTGGCGTTATAACTGGTAAGGTTGGTTCTCCAGTCGGGACATCTGATCATGCCTTGATTTCATTATTAGTGAAGACTGAGCAGCCTGTCCCTGATATATCATATTCTTGTAAAATTTATATGAAATCCCAAGCAGACTGGAATGGGATTTTACATGATCTTTTGTGCTTGAATTGGTCACAATTATATAATATTGTAGATCCTGTTGTCCCTTTGAATGAGAATCTAGTCAACATAATTGATAGGCGTATCCCTTCTCGTGTGCTAAGGTACCGAGTGAAGGACAAACCGTGGTTCAATGATGATTGTAGACGTGCTTTTTTGGAGAAGCAGGAGGCCTATCAACATTGGAAGGGTAACAGATCAGATTTGACCTGGAACAACTATACTCAGCTTCGAGCTTTTGCTCAGAGAGTTTATGCCTCAACTGAAAAGGAGTACAATTTAACCATAAAAGAAACACTTTCTGGTACAACTCAGGAACATAAATGGTGGTCTACCCTTAAATCTGCACTCTTTGGTGTAGATGCAACAGTTCCTCCTTTACTTAAACCAGATGGCTTAGTCACTCACTGTCCAAAGGAAAAGGCAACCCTTTTGGCTGATGTTTTTGACAGTAAACAGAGTAATGAAAAACTTGAACTTCCTCATTCCTGTTTTCCTGAGGCTAAACTAACTAGTTTAGCTTTTCGATCTCGTGAGATTAAAGCTCTGTTGATGGACCTTGATGCTTATGGAGGTGTAGACCCAAATGGTATTTTTCCTTTGTTTTTTATAAAGACAGCAGATTTCTTAGCTCCAAAGTTATCTGTTATTTTGCGCAAGTTAGCAAGAAGAGGCGCTTTTAGCACTAGTTGGAGAATTGGTAATGTTACTCCTCTATGTAAATGTGTTTGTGGTAGCTCAAGTCCCACTGATTACCGCCCAATTTCCATAACTCCCATATTATCTAAAGTTTTTGAACGTCTTCTGGCAAAACGTCTTAATAGGTTTGCTGAAGGTAATCATCTACTCCCTAGTTTGCAATTTGGTTTTCGTAAAGGCCTTGGAGCATGTGATGCCCTTCTTACAATCTCCAATGCTGTACAGAAATCCCTTGATTGTGGTCGGGAAGTTCGTATGATTGGCCTTGATTTTAGTGCTGCCTTTGACCGTGTTAATCATGAGGCCCTTGTTTTCAAACTGAAACAGTTGGGAGTGGGTGGGTCGTTTCTTAGCATTATTATTGATTTTTTAAGTAATAGATCTCAAAGAGTTGTTGTTGATGGGCACCATAGTGATTATAGGAATGTGATATCCGGTGTTCCACAGGGTAGTGTTCTTGGCCCATTACTTTTTATACTATATACACATGACATGTGGTTTGGCCTAGAAAACAAGCTTGTTGCATATGCAGATGATGCTACTCTCTTTGCATCAATTCCATCCCCTGAATGTAGATCTAGGGTTGGTGAATCCCTTAATAGAGATTTAGCTAGAATTAGTGCATGGTGCAAATTATGGGGTATGAAGTTGAATCCTAACAAAACTCAAAGTATGATTGTAAGTAGGTCAAGGACGGTGGTTCCTCAACATCCGGATCTCAGTATTGATAATGTTTCTTTAAATATGTATGACTCTTTCAAAATTTTAGGTGTGATTCTCGACAGTAAATTTACTTTTGAGAAACATATAAGGTCTGTGTCTTCTTCAATTTCACAAAAAATAGGCTTATTGAGAAAGTCTTTCAAGATTTTCGGTGATCAATCTATTGTGAAGAAGTGTTTTAATTCTTTCATTCTACCTTGTTTTGAGTATTGTTCTCCTGTCTGGTGTTCAGCTGCTGATTCTCATCTTAATTTGTTGGACAGAAACTTACGGTCTATTAAATTTCTTATTCCTGATCTAGATATTAGTCTCTGGCACCGTCGTTCAATTAGTTCACTATGCATGTTGCATAAGATTTTTCACAACTCTGACCATCCTTTACATTCAGATCTCCCTGGACAATTCTATCCTGTTCGTAATACTAGGCAGGCAGTTAATTCTAATAGCCAGGCCTTCTCCATCACGAGGCTCAATACTACGCAGTACTCTAGAAGTTTTATTCCAGCTGTGACCAAGTTGTGGAATGATCTTCCTAATCGGGTGGTTGAATCAGTAGAACTTCAAAAGTTCAAAGTTGGAGCAAATGCTTTTTTGTTGACCAGGCGGACATAGTCTTTTTATAGTTTATTTATGACATATTTGTTTTTGATGTTGTTGATAGTTTATTATATGACATGTCTGTTTTGACGTTGTTTCTTATTTTAGAATGATTTATTGTTAATTTGTTCTCTTCATTTATTTATTTCCTTATTTCCTTTCCTCACTGGGCTATTTTTCCCTGTTGGGGCCCCTGGGCTTATAGCATCTTGCTTTTCCAACTAGGGTTGTAGCTTGGATAGTAATAATAATAATAATAATAATAATACTGCAATTTTCCAAAAGTGTAACTTAAGAAATTACAAAACATTATAAACAGAGGAGCAAGAGTGATAAAAGGTGTCCCTCTTAGAGGAAGGATCACCCCTATACTAATCAATTTACACTGGCTGCCGATTAAAGCGAGAATTAAATTTAAAATATGTACAATAACCCACCAAGTTATCAGAACCAGTCGTCCAAAATACTTAAGAGAATTGATACAAATGGACACGAGAATAGTTACAGATGACTTCAAATTCTTGGAACCTATATTTATGTCCACTTTGGGCTCCAGAGCCTTTAAATATGCGGCCCCGAGATTATATAATAAGCTCCCACAAAACATTCGAATGGTTGAAGACATTAAGGCTTTCAAGGTGAAACTAAAGACTTTCTTATTTCATGAACCTTTTGACAGTGACAATTTAACAGTAAATGAACAATAAGTGATCTGAAAAGATAAATACTCTGAGTGAACAAGGTAAAACGACAGTGGAGATCCTGTAGAGAGTGGGGTATCCCTGCTATATGGGACCGGAAAAGCAGCCATCAAAGTAAGGATATGATGATAAAGCTGATGTTCGAAGTAAAGGTGACGAATAAGTAGATTTCACTGTTCACAATTTATCACAGCTTGACATTGAGTTCCTCATTAAGGGTTATTTCACGACAATAAAACATGGTGTAGTAACTACTGTATATGGTGAATCAAGTGGGATAATGAATCAGAAAGTAATAGATTTAAATTGTCACCTCCCCCCAAAAAAATCTTCCGAATGGAATCATCAGAAGAAAAACACAGAACCCTCTGAATATACTTCGGCAACACTGCTTATTGTTCATGTGTGATAGACCTTTGTATTTTTTAACAAATATTCCAGGATACCTTAACGTGGTGAATTTGGTTTTCTCAGCGACATGATCATTAATAATATATTGGTGTATTCTTTCATTTGGATTTTTTCTTCATCAACATATATCTCAAATATCTGTCATAAAAAGACTGTCTTAAACTGGGTTACCATATGTAAAAAGGAGTATATAACTGATTATTATGACTGATTAATAAGGAATCAATGTCAACCATATTGTTAGGAATCTGAGGAGTACTTTCCGACTTTAGATTTATGAAGATAATTTTTAAGTAGTTTCCAATTTTTAATTATTCCAGATAATTATTGAAAACAGTTGATGAAGGTAAATCTTTCGATAAGAAGATAAATGAAAGATTCTATTTAAATTATGTATAATAAACCAATTATTCAGTATTAAGAGGTATAGATCTAGAATGTTGTTATAAAGTAGTTTGGGACTATATGCTAATAAAGCCATTTTTCCAATAAAGGTAATGAATAAGTAGATTTCACTGCTTAGAATTTATCACAACTTGACATTGAACTCCTAATTAAGCGTTATTTCACCACAATAAAACATGGTATTTTAACTATATGGCAAAACAAATAGGATAATGAATCAGGAAGTAATAGATTAAAATTGCCCCAATAAGAATCGTCCGAAGGGAATCATCAGACTAAAAACATAGAACAACTGAATATACTTCAGTAGCACTGCTTGTTTTTCATGCGTAATGGACTTTTGCATATTTCAGCAAATATTTCAGGATAACTTAACGTGGTGAAAGGGTTTTCTCATCGCCATGAGCATTAATAATATATCGGTGTATTCTTTCATTAGGAATTTTTCTTCATCGAGATGTATCTTAAATATTTGCCAGACCGTGAATCATACATATGCCATCAAACTGCAGCAGGTCACCTTTAATCCCACCAACTCCTTATGTCTCTCCTTTCCTTCGACCATCCATTTACAAACTTACATTTAATTTTGCGATGTTTAGATCTGCGTAGCTTTTATCTACCACTTTCCTTATCTTTTATCTCATATCGTCAGCTAAACATAAGAAAAAAAAACCTTAACTGATCAAGGATGACATTCACTTTAGTAATCATGTCTATTTCATTTGAATCGATAAATTTTAGATTAATTATAAATTACCTGTTTTATTTCCTTTCTTCGTGAACATTTTCATCCCTTGCTCTTATGCATTAAGTGTAACATTCAGAGGATGCAAAATGTTGGAGTAGTAAGTTAACTGTGAAAATGATTATCAATTGTGTGTGGCCAAAATACCTATGACATAAGCTTGTAGATTTGCTATTGTCTGGAGAACCGGAAAAGTAGTTAGGCTTACCCAAAGGTTTTACGTTCTTTATTTAAAAGATTAAAGATTTTATTGCCGCACGTGAATGACCAATGCCAGGGACGGGACAATATTTTTTGCCCATGGGGTAACCCAAATATACATGTGATCAGTGCCGAAGATCCCTCTTCATCGAGCCATGGCAAGAGATGGCCAGGCAATGGTTGCTGATGACTCAGTATGGAGACTTATATTGGTGGAGCATATAAGTCTCCATACTTAGCTCACAGAAATGTCGAGGTTTCAGACAATAATAGAAAATATCGAGCTTGATCAGTGCTCAGATTCCCGTCCAAATAGTTATCAGGCAGGGTTGTTTCTTATAGGTGGCAACTTCCCATTTTGACTGACTTTCTACATGCATATGTCAAAAACACCTATATGAGTACGGGGGAATAAATTCAAAAACGTTTCTGGTACAAAATACAAAAACGTATCGGAGTATAAAATACCAAAACCTTTATTGAACGTTCTGAAAATTGGTCGTAAGAGTTTCATATATGCCTTTAGTTCCTAAACCCTGATAAAACGAGAGGATTTAGTTGTTGATTCTCGTTCCAGACTTGTGAAAATCCAAAGGACAGTCTAGCTTTCTACAAACCTTAACAAGTTGGCTAATAAAGCTTGAAGGATGTTTCTAGCATGAAATTTTACTTAATTTTTGAGGTTAGATATTGGAATTTGAAATTAAATCGATATTTAAAGAATAACGCCTCTCTCTCTCTCTCTCTCTCTCTCTCTCTCTCTCTCTCTCTCTCTCTCTCTCTCTCTCTCTCTCTCTCTCTCTCTCTGTTATATTCCGTAGAAGTGAATCCTAAGAAAAAATTTCAAAATAATTTTAAAAACATATCTATTTATGTATTTAATACACAATGGCTCCATTTACACTGTCTCGAGAATAGAGACTTGAACTAAACGGTACTTTCCATATCTTTGATTGAACTGCGATGATGGTCACTTTTAATTTAATAAGTCATTCTATTTTTTCGCAGAGTTTTAAATAAATGAGAAACAGCTGTTAATCTATCATCAAATAAATACGCAAATACTGCCCCAAAATATTCATATAATTCATCAAATAGTTTAGCTATACATGTAAGTATGGCGATGACTCATTCAATTTCCTAAGAGGTTAATTCATCTCAAACCCATACATTTGATTCACCATGATTAGGAGGAAATCTCTTATTCTGTGGATCTGTTGACGTAGTCTAAGGAGGCAAAACTTTATTTATGGTCTCTTCATTCCTCAAAAAAAAAAAAAAAAAAAAAAAAAAAAACGTGTTTCCTTCTCTTTAATACTTCATTTATATCCTTATTGTGTTTCTGAGTAAAGCTATTTAATTTCTTTCATCTTCAATTTGAAATCGATAAATTTGCCCCTGGGGAAACTTTTTTCTAATAATAATAATAAAAATAATAATAATAATAATAATAATAATAATAATAATAATAATAATAATAATAATAATAATAATAATAATAATAATAATAATAATGATAATAATAATAATAATAATGAATTCATAGCGCGTACCACACGTGTACAAGTTACAATGACAATAGCTTTTACAGCAGAACATGAAAGTGACGCTTTGGATATGATTAAGTAGATTTTTATGTTAATTTTCAAAGCCTTTAATCCTCAAAGACTAAAATTTAAATGAATTAGCAAGATATCAGGACTTCTTACTGGCTTATCGAGAAATCTGTAAGATTAAATATATCACAGCTTCTGGCAGAGTTTTACAACTGTTTCCATGATATTTTGGTCGTAAATAATAGCATGTACTTAGGTAATTAACTGGAATCTTTTACTGTATTCTAAATGTCAGCAATAATATATTGTCTTCATAACATTTTACAGAAATACATTGCACACATTGGAAGACTTGTTTATTATTTTTTGATCTAATTAAAATTTACAAGGAATAGAGCATAAAACTCTTCGAGCCTGTGGAATTTTCCATCATCTTCTTTATATCAACTATCATCATTTAACACCTTTATCAAAGAATTGTAACCATGATAATATATCTAGAGGATATGCCTGATTTTGGATAAATATCATTTTATACCCTTTTCCCCTCTAGAGTCTAAAAGAAAAAGAAACTAACCTGTCTGCGACTGTTTCTTCATTAAAAAAAAAAAATAGAAAACATACAACCTGTTTTAGAATAAACAATTAAGAGAGGCTGACTACTAGAGTAAAACTAAATAAAATGACTTCTCTCTCAGCTGTATTTCATTATATTAACAACATATTAATGTTTGTCTATCTATCGATCTATCTACCTATCATTTTTTTTTCATATTTCAGTTCATCACTATTATTATTATTATTATTAGTATTATTATTATTATTATTATTATTATTATTATTATTATTATTAATATTATGATCTCTGCTACTATTACTTCTACATATATTTATACTCATTAACTTAGGAAATAGGCCTAAAAGCTCTCTTTCTAAACCAAACTCGCAAAAAAGACAATAAACAAAATCACACTGCACAAATAAAGTAAATTCAATAATATAAAATAATTTTTTTTTTACGGTTATTGAAATCATGTCGAATCCAATTGTTTGTTAAGAAAGCCGTTTATATATAACTATTTGGATAATTATCGCCATCAGGAAAAAGAAAATGAAAACCATTAAAAAAATCTTTAATTCGATATTAATTTGAATATAATCATATTTGATCAGTATCTCTGATACATATAACTGCATGCTAGAAATACATATCAAGTCATTAGATATTTTATTAGTAAAGACTGAAGAAAATTACTTCAGAGAGTTAAGATTACATTACGTACCACAAAACAAAATATATAAAAAAAACAGGTTGACAGGGGTACCAGCCACACATTGAACTACTGCCACTAGAAAGTTATGGGGGTCCTCTGACCAGCCAGACCGTACTACATTGGGTAAGGTTCTCTGGTTAAGGTTCATTTCCCCCTTGCCTACACATACAATGAATAGTCTGGCCTATTCTTTGCATATTCTCCTTTGTCCTCATACGCCTGACAACACTGAGATTACCAAAGTGGTTAACTACTGAACTGTAATTGTTCACTATCTACTTTCCTCTTGGGAAGGGTAGAATAGACTCTTTAGCTATGGTAAGCAGCTCCTCTATGAGAAGGTAACTCCAAAATCAAACCAGTGTTCTCTAGTCTTGAGTAATGCCATAGCGTCTGCTTTTGCAACTAAGGTTGTAGCATAGCTAGTAATAATAAAAAAGATAATAATAATAATAATAATAATAACAATAATAATAATAATAATAATAATAATAATAATAATAATAATAATAATAATAATAATAATAATAATAATAATAATATGAAATGAGAAAGGAATATATTAATAAAAATATTAATGAACATATCATTAAATATTCGAATGCATATGGTGGTGTTCTGTTAGAATGGTTAAAAATTTTTAGTTATTATCGCCATGAAACAGCTTTTGACGACAAGGGACATTTGATTATGAAATATATTGAAACATCTAGTTCTTATCAGAAAATAAACTCAAAATATTTTAGTGAGAAGATTCATCAATCTTTACTTATATAAGAATGTGCAATAAGATATCCCATAATGTTTTCCGGAATGTCAAAGTTTATCTCAAATATTAAGAGGCTTTTTGGTAGAATACTGCACAAGGATAGATTCTATTTATTTCTAAAAAACAAAAAGGATAAAAAGTTAGCTTTGTATGATAGTGAATTTTTCAATAAACTCGTAAGCGATGAACCTCCAAATTTCATATATTTATAATTTTTTTTATAATGATGTAAATTCCATGTTAACTTTATGAATATAGTCATATTTATCAAAAATAAACTGAAGTAAATAGGAAATGAACAGAACTTCACTATTTGAAAATTTTCATTAAAAGAATCACCTTATCCACATTGTATCTACGCTCCAAGAGCTCCGCATGCTTCTGCATATCCCTCTCCTGGAGACTTAATCTACTCTAATAAACCTAGTTTTGGTGATCAAAGAACCTCGGTCTGGCTGCCCTGAAGCAGGTCACGCACGGTCTTTCTCTAATTCTGTCAATTGGTTAGATTTATGAATAAATACGATACCTTTATTTTTATGTACAGTGCCATAAAATATTTTTTTATTCTAGCCACATGAAAGAAAGGATAAAGGATTAAAAAGATAAGGAAGAATTATAAAATAAAGTATTTATGAAATCTACCATCATGAACTACTACTACTACTACTACTACTACTACTACTACTACACATAATAATAATAATGATAGTAATAATAATAATGATAATACTAATAATAATGATAATACTAATAATAATGATAGTAATAATAATAAAGATACAGAAAAAAAGAATAATTATATATACAGAACTTAAATAAAATAAGAACAAAAAGAAAGTTTATATGCAAATCAGGGAAAAGGACATGTTATATATCATAATAATGGCAACTATACTCTATTTTTTATAGCGGTGCATATTTGCACTGGACTTACAGGGGTGCCCTTTTAGCTCGGAAAGGTTCCTGATACCTGATTGGTCGGAAGTATTTTTGTCCGAACACCTTCATTGTTCTCGAATGATTACCAAGTAATGTGAATCGAAACTTATTTATTAACCTATATTTCTCCATCATATATATATTTTGTCAATAAACAATGTGAAAGAATAAATATATTATAAAGAATCGTCTTGGTAAGTCTAAATTTAATAACACAATCCGCCGAAGTCAACGACAGCAGCTTGTTTTCGGATGCACGCTTTGTAATTTTGTAATTTTTCACATATTTTAACACAAATTGGGATAGATTACACTCAGCATAAGTTAAACGTGTTATTATAAACTTTCTTTGAATACCAGAATTTACCAAAAACATGGAATTAATAAAACCCGATATTTGTGAAAACTTATGGGGAGGTAAAAGAACAGCCTGTACCGGCCTGGCGGGAAAACGATCCCTTCTGGCTCGTAGACGCATTTTTTTTTCTTTCGTAATATAGTTCGGCCTATTCCTTTCAGTTTAAATAGTCTTGCATTGTCTCTCTTCGTATTATTTTGCTTAGTATTTTCCCACATTCCTGTTCCTCACCTAATATCTATCTATTTTCCCCGATATCCCTTCTTTCATATATGGAATATCCGCATTACGATTCCTTATTTCTTATCCTCTGTCGAAATTGATGGCTTGAAGGGAAGCGCGTGCCAGTCTCATTAAAATAGTGTAGAGGCGGGAATAAAGAAAAAATACCATGCTTGAAATCAGGTTTACAGAATAGGTTATACTTGCTACACAGCATAACATTTATGTTATTATTATTTACATACTTACTGACGTAAGGTGCAAAACATAAGGAATCGTAGTGCGGATATCACATAGGCCTAAATGAAAGAAGGGATATCGGGGAAAATAGATAGATATTCGGTGAGGAACAGGAATATAGGAAAATACCAAGCAAAATATTACGAAGAGAAACAATATAAGACTATTTAAACTGAAAGGAATAGGCCGAACTATATTACGAAAGAGAAAAAAATGCGTCTACGAGCCAGAAGGGATCGTTTTCCCGCCAGGCCGGTACAGGATGTACTTTTACCTCCCCATAAGTTTTCACAAATATCGGGTTTTATTAATTCCATGTTTTTGGTAAATTCTGGTATTCAAAGAAAGTTTATAATAACATGTTTAACTTAGCTGAGAGTAATTTATCCCAATTTGTGTTAAAATATGTGAAAAATGACAAAAGTACAAAGCGTGCATCCGAAAACAAGCTGCTGTCGTTGACTTCGGCGGATTGTGTTATTAAATTTAGACTTACCAAGACGATTCTTTATAATATATTTATTCTTTCACATTGTTTATTGACAAAACATATATATGATGGAGATATATAGGTTAATAAATAAGTTTCGATTCACATTACTTGGTAATCATTCGAGAACAATGAAGGTGTTCGGACAAAAATACTTCCGACCAATCAGGTATCAGGAACCTTTCCGAGCTAAAAGGGCACCCTGTGAGACAAGTGCAAATATGCACCGCTATAAAAAATAGACTATAGATGTGGTTGGTTTGGGGGGGAGGGCAGGTGTAGTTCACTGATAGTAGAGAGTCCAATACAATTTAGCTGCCGATGCAGAATTAGTGCCTATTTCTATGTTTTTTTCTTATGGACCAGAAACCGACGCTACAAACTTTTTCTTTGAGAGAGAGAGAGATTTATGGGATAAGCTAAAAAGTAATAAGATAGATAAACTTTTGGTGATAACGTGCTGAGAATAATAAAGCACTTAAATATTGACCCAAAGCTTCAATACCTTTGGAAGTGTTGATTTTCCGCGATTCTGTAATATTAGCAAATTATGTGATTTTATCATTTATTTTCCTTAGTAAATCTTCCTTTCCGATAAATTTAAAATGTTTATGTGCAAGGTGAAAATTTCCTTATGGAAAAAGAAAAGCAAAAATTCAATACGAAATATTTGTTTATGAATTAAAATGAAAATACTGATAGAAAAATACAAAAAAAAAAAAAAAATTATAAGATGATACACAGATAACTACAAACTTACCAAATTATTTGAAATTGATCAAAAAAATCACTGGTGTATGAGGAGTCGTCAGGGTATACACCCTTTCTGAAGTTAAAACACCTTATTCTCAAGGAATGATTCAGCTGACTTTTGCAGTCAGCTTTCATACAGCCATTGTCAGAGCTCCACAAAATCCAAAATTGAGAAGGACGAAAGAAAACAAAGATCAATGATTTTATCTTCAAGCTCCGTCTCTTCCCCCTCTGTGTCGCCTTCTTCCTGCAATTTCTTTATTGGTCTTTCCTTTTGTGAATTGGCTTTCTTATTGAGATACACGTACAGAGACTTGGGTATTCCCGCCTGGAGGGGGCATGGTAATGTATCTTGTAGCTGATAAATTGCCCTATGGAAAAAAAGGACTGAACTGGTAAGGGAGTCTGATTTTATTTTTTTTTTTTTATTTTTTTATTTTTTTTTTTTTTTTTTTTACACAATCATTGTACCTTAGTTGTAAATTACATGCAAATAATACTTGAACACCTTGTAAGCAGTTCGTCACACGCATGAATGGCAATAGGCTAGAGCTATGCAAGACCTGGACATTCCATGATCAAATGAACAACTCTTTACAATACCCCGCAGAAACAGCTGGACCTAGGTCTACATAGACCTTTCACTGGACTAATGCAGTACATGCTTGAATCTGAAACTGGGCATTTATTGGCGACCTTACTGCGGTCACAGTTTTTGTTTCATAATTGCAAATTCGAGACATGTTGTATAATGGATTTCTATTGCACATACACATACTTATACAAACTGTTAGCAGTATTTGCGTCAAGTTCATGATGTGCATACGCTTGGTTAACCCAAGTAACATGCAAATGGTCCAAAAATTTTGCTTGCCAAAACTTTAAGCTTTTCAGATTTTTTTTATTCACAGGTCCCACATCCCGAAGACTCCACACTTGATTAACCTAAATAACATGCAAATGGCCCAGAATTTATGCCTGCCAGTTTTTTAGTATTTCTTTTTTTTTTACATGTTCCAGAACTGATTATTTAATCACTAATAATATGCTAATTGTGATATTGCAGTTATGACAATCTTGCAAGTGTCAAGGTGCCTTAAAAATTTTTACTGGTTGTATAAATAATGTGTTGTCTTATGAGCAAAATTTTTCTCCTTATGACTACTTTTTGTAGGCATGTACTAATAAGACTAGAACGTGATGCGCAGAGAGCAATCGTGTAGCGTCCATACGCCAACCATGCACGGTTCCTAGGATTTTTATACCACTATTTTTCCTTAGCTCACACACCCTCTCCACGCTTACACGATAACTCGTTCAGTCTCTGATCGGACTTGTAGCCGTATTGCTTTTAAAAATTATGCTAGTGCCTATGAAAGTTTAGTTTGTAGAGTTGATCGTATGCATTTTATAGAGTTGTTATTGCCATCTTTAACTGTCAATCAAATAACAGACACATTGCAGTATAGCATAGGTCAGGCCCCACAAAGATAATTAAGAGTGTCACTAAGAAGGAAACAATTGCCGTAAGGATAAAAAAAAATATCAGGAAAGATGTGCGTTTTACCTGGAAAAAGTGTGAAATGCAAAACATCAAAGATTTGTACAAATTCTAAAAGCAGGAAATAAAGTAATTGATGTTTTTAAAGTGGTACTGACATTAACAAAACACCACTCACATATTCCTGATGTCAAAGAAAGGTAACTTATCTGGATTAAATGAGAATCGGTCAGTTGGAGATTCGATTACTGAGAATTTATTTTCATTTAAATTAAAGGTACTCTATGTAAAGCTGATTTGAAAAAAAAGCTGGAGTAAATTTTTGACACCCAACACCAATCCAGTACATCAACCAATGGAACGTCAAGTGATATCTAATTTCAAAAACCTGTAAACAAGGAAATGCTCTAGCGATGCTTTGAGGTTACTGAAGGTACCAACCTGACTCTCCATGAGTTGTGGGCAGAACATTTCCACATCATCACATGCCTCAAAATTGTTTATGAAACTTGGTAAAGGGGGGACAGCAGGAGTTATACTACTCCAGGAACGTAAATTCCCAAGAAATCAAACCCATCTAAGAGGCAGTTGATGATGAAATTTGGTCCTGGTTAAAGACAATCGTGTTGAAGGTGAACAAGGATGACATAAACGATCATCTGGATAAGATTGAATAATTTGCAAATACCCCGTTGATCTGAAAACACTGAAAGAATAAATGTACAATTAATTTATAACTGACAAAATCTTTCGATATGGTTTGCTTTTTATTATTCTGTCCACAAATTAAAACACGAGTCACGAAAATTTATAATATTCCTTTTTAAGATGGCGGAAATCTAACGGCTTTCATATACACACAATCAACACCATTCGACTAATGAGAAATAATATAGCATCAAGAATCATATTTAAAGTATTTTAGCATTTATGGGATCAAAGGAGTCCTGCGTTTTTACTATGTTGTCTTTGATGAAAAGCTACTGAATATCTCGTTGCGGAATTAGTTTTTTAAGGGTCCTACAAGACTACTGAAAATATTATCGAAAACCTACTTTCTTAACTTTATTTTACTGATATTTCATTGTCCAAATCCTCACAAATCCAACTACATCAATTTTATTCAGTATTGCTCTAGTTTTCCTTACTTTTCGAAACTACCCGAAGTTTTATAAGACCACAAGGGTTCGTGGCCAACAACCTATTAAGTTAATACAAAGATATGGTACTTATTAATAGGTTTAAGGTTTAGTCATCTCTCTCTCTCTCTCTCTCTCTCTCTCTCTCTCTCTCTCTCTCTCTCTCTCTCTCTCTCTCTCTCTCTCTCTCTCTCTCTCTCTCTCTCCCCCCATAGAAATATGAGAGCATTGTTAGTATATAC
>NC_090737.1:90812115-90834615 GCF_036898095.1 Palaemon carinicauda | reverse complement strand
GGGCAAACAAATGTTCTATTTGGAATTTATCGGCGGCTTCGTGGTTAGTTGAATACTACTATGAAAATACAATATACTTGGCAATAACACTTTGAATAGAGAGAGAGAGAGAGAGAGAGAGAGAGAGAGAGAGAGAGAGAGAGAGAGAGAGAGAGAGAGAGAGAGAGAGAGAGATATTTTCTGTTTTAATGAATTCATTGCGCCCATTGGCGTCAGCATTTCAGTACATGGTAATACAGTAATACTGTTTACATATATATTGTAATTAAGTTATGCCAAAAGAATAAAAATGAAAGAAAAATAAAGTATATACAGACATTTAAGTACGTATTAAAACAATATTGTTTACATCTATAGTATATAATTTAGGTTATACAAAGGTATACTAAATAAATTATAAACAGACATTTAGTACACATTAAAAATAATATTGTTCATTTCTATATATTAAAGGTTATACAAATGAATTCATAAGGAGTAAAAACTAAATTTAGTTTGATTCCGTAGGTATTCTGTACCTATCTTTAGTTAATATTACAAAACAGTTGACTATTCAGTATTCACCAAAGTGAGGATGGTGCATGAGAATCTCATTGAGCAAATTATTATCTATCAATATTCTTTTATACATATCAACTACTGTAAGTCTTTGGGGCAATATGTTACTAACAAGTGGACATTCCTGGCAATAGTGTTCCAGGGTGTTGGCATTGGGTGCATCACATAACCTACAGGAGGAGAAGTGAGGAACTCCATCTTGGTCAGCCAATCTACCAAAATGGTCGCCAACCCAGCTGAAGCCGTGCACAAACCACGTTATTTTGACAGACCATGAATCCACTACGGCGATACTTGTGTTGGTGAGAAAAGAAGTGATCATAATGCTGTGTTGAAACACGGGTGGCTCTCTTGGCATTACTACGAGGATGAGTAGTTGAGCCAGCAGCTTGACACACCATTTTTCTGCAACACAGGAAAGATGGAGTGGGAGAATCAGCATCTGGAGGATCTAGTTGACAGGCAGCCTTTGCGAGATGGTCAACGGTGTTGTTAGCCAGAAGACCCATGTGAGAGGGAATCCATAAGAAGTGTAGTACCAGTGAGCTCATGTTAGCCATGTCTAGTTGACTATATATTTGTGTAACCAGGGGCTAGTATACTGGCTTATGTGATGAAAGGGCATGGAGTGCTGGTTGCAAGTTGCAGATGGTCAAGCAGTTGTTTCTGGTCCGTGCGACTAAATAACTATATCTAGAAGTCCGTGCATTTCACTATACCTGGAGCTTTATGAGTTTGGGAGGCGATGGCCTGTCCAGCCCTCTGGATGGGGTTCCAAGGGGGGGGGGGGGAAATAGGACATCCAGCACTGCCGTCCTCCTGGAGGGAGCCATCTGTGTAGGGGTGATGGGCTACATTGAGGTACGAGGATAGTCTGTCAATGGTCTCTGATGCACGTTGTTGTTGAAGTAGAGGAAATTCACTCATAGAGACTGAAGTGTAAAAGGTTGCCAGCACAAGAGTCTAACAGGGTGTAAGGCCATGATCCACAGTCTCTACCACGATGTTGATGTCAAGCCCCCGAATGCTTGAACAGACAGTACTAACTAGTGTAGTTATGGAAATGGTGCATTTACATTGAGAGAGGTTCTGATGATGTTTGGATAGTGAGGAGACAGGTGAAGGTAATACAGGCATTTGATACTGAAGTAGGTGACATTGGAGTATATTCTCTTTAATGAGTGGAGGGAGACGTAGTTCATGTTGCATGTTTACAATTCTAGGGGATGCTGGACAACCTGGAATGAATCTCATAGCTTGGTTTTGGAATTTTTGAAGGGGCTGTAGAGTTGATCTGGAGAATTGACATAGTGCAGGGTAAAGATAATCTATCAGTGAGCAGATGAAAGCAATATATGTGGCTCTAGCGACGGGGATGGATACTCCGACAGAATAACTAGTAAGCTACTTGAGAGGAGTCAGGCGTAGCTGTAACCTGGCCAGCAGATCTTGTACAATGGGATGTACTCTCTGTCTTGTAGGAATGAATGGTGTATTTCGCACCGGTGGTGCCAACTAGATATATTGTGTGCATAAAGGTACAACATTGTTCCCCATAGTAAATTCTGGTAGATTCCTTTATGGCCTTGGGGAGACGATTCTACTTTTTCCTGGGGAGATGATAAGGCTACGGGATGATGCTGATTCGTAGTAGGAAGAAAGGAAGCATTGTAAGTGATCTGGAGATGTTGACTGAATGCAAATATTGTCTGCATAGCAAGTGATGGTTGTGTTATCAGTATCAGTAAGCAAGGAGAGAAGGAGATGAAGGAGAATTTTAAATAAAATCAGACTAAGTACTCCCCCTTGTGGATTACCAAGTTTATGTTCCTTTGGTGGGCTCAATACTCCCTTAAACAGCACACGAGAGACCCAATTTCAAAGAGCTCCATGAGAAAATGATGTGTTCCTCGTTATGGTAGGAAGCCGTATGTTCTAGTAGAAAGCTTATCTTGCAGCTGGAACATAAAGCGTGAGAGGAGAATGCATTCAAATACTATGCAGAAACAGGAGGTGAGGGAGAAAGGACAAAATTTGTCAGTGCTGGGCTTAGGAACAGGTACAATGGCACTATGAGTCCAAGCTAGGGCACATATCCTAGGCAGATGCAGAGGTTGTAGAACTAGAGGCGAGGGCTTCCAGGTACTTTTATGAGTGTGCAAAGGACTGCATAGGTGATGCCATCATCACCGGGAGCTGAGTTCTTACTCCTTGCTAAGGCATGTCGTAGCTCTTCCTTAGTTATGGGTACATCGACATCTTCATCACTGCTCAGTAAGGCGGAACTGAGACGTAAACCACGATGGTTTTCTTGTGATGAGAGAGAGTCTTGGATATGTGCTGGAAGATTGATGGTTCGTGACTGTGCTGACCACTCATTAATAAGGTCCTGTGCATACTGAGCAGGCCTGTGGTGGAGGACACTTGGGGGGTTTCTTCTTCACTCCTGTTGGTGAGGTGCAACATGGAACCGATGCTTGTCTGATGGTTGATACTGTCTGTTAATTTGTGCCAGGAATCTGTTTTTACATATTGTTGTAGAGCAAATAGATAATTTCTTGATAGTTGATACTGGTGCAGAGTCACAGGCATTGGTTGCTTTCTGATGTATCGGGTGTAGAAAACATGGGTGGTACTAACAGGTAAGGAGTAAAGTTTATCAGGACAGTGGAGGTCAAATGTAGGGAGAAGGTTAGTCATTTATGAAATGTACGTAGGCTAGTACTTAGGCATAATTGTGATGCAAGTGCGATTGTGTATTGGAGTAGGTGTAGTGGGAAGGGAATACTGGATGCTGAGACCAATGTGATCAGAGAAGAACATAGGAACCATTACACACTTCACTTGGGAAGGTACGATTCCACAGGTCAAGATGTGATCCAAAGTACCACCTCGTGCACGCATAGATCCACAAGTGTCTCAGCTAGTTAGTTGACTTCCACGAATGTAACCTTGAACAGCTAGTAAGATCTCCCAAATCTGGATGACGAGTATTAAAATCTCCCATGTAAACCATACATTGGAGGGTTGGGGCTGGAAGCTTGGCTGTATTTATGCGACTTGGTGCTGCATATACATTGCACAGTCATATGGTGCCTTCGCCAACAGTAATCTCAAATAATTGAAATGTTGTATCTTCATCCTCGGAGTTTGGGAGAAGCCTATACTGGATTGAAGTACGTATATAGGTGATGAAGCCATGTCTTACTAAATAGACGTAGGACAACTAGCAAGTGAGCGAGGGAGCTTCTTCCCTTGGGTGAGAATTACCAACAAAAGCTTCCTGAATTAGAATAGCATCTGGTTTTGACCTGATTTTAATACCACAGGCATTCCACGAGATAATATCAAGCTTCACTTGGTTATCGAACATGTCCCTTGAAAGAACGGTGACTAGATGAAGAGGCAGTGGTGACACGGTTTTACATTGGTGGTGTATCACATTGCAAAGGTCCTCTATCAGGATTAGTAACACTCTTAAGATGTGTAGCAAGTAAGTCAAGTTTCTGATTGAGTGTACTAACTGATGTGATAACAACTTGCTGAGCTTTAATGAGAGACTGCAGTGTGGTATCATTTGTAACAACTTTTGAAGTTATATGGTCGAAGGAGGCTACAAGACTATCCATGCAAGTGTCCATGCTCTCTAAACGATATTCAATTGCTTCAAAATGTGATGTAAGAGAGTCATATCGAGACCTGGAACAACTACAGCATTACAAAGTGTAGACACTTGTGAGGAGGCAGTAACGGTGGGTTTGATTGATGGCATTGGAAACTGTTGTGCAATATGCTGGTTCGATGCATTGTGTAATCGTCTGGTACAGCCATGCCACACATTGACTTCGAGCTCATTACATCTCGGGCATTTCCAATATGAGGTGTCTGTTGTAAGTAGAGGTAATGAGTTTGATGTTGATGCCGAGGCAATGTCAACCACTGTGGGTGGTAGAGGGGGATGATGAGGGAAGGTCTGACTGTCATGCTCAGCAGCACAAAATGCATGCTTTGTCAGCGGCAGCACAGTATCCTGAGATGTGACTAATACCCCAGGATTTGGAGCATCACGGCTTTTTGTCTGGCATTCTGCGCAGTTCACATGACGGTAAGCAAGGGAGGAAAGACAAGTTAAGAAAAGGCAGGAGTTGATCTGGGTGGCTCCAAGTAATAATAATACGATTGATGGACTTCCCATCCTGTAGTAAACGACGTACAGTGTGTACTTCCGACAGTTCCTTAGCTAATGAATGGTCTACATGCACAGAATATCGAGTGATGAGATATGTAGGGAACTTACGGGGTCTGTTTACAGCATCCTGAACATGTAACACAAATGATAGAACCTCCCCACCCTTGACCGTATTTGTGATATCCAGGTAATGCCTGGAAATGTATACAAATCAAGAAGTGACCACAGACATTTTAACTTCAGCCAATTCCCAATCGAGGCTGAACATCTTAGTAGCCTCTGATAGCCAGAGAAGCTTTACATTAACCACTGGATTCTCTCTAAATAGGATCTTTATGTATTCAGTATGTGCAGCAAAGGCAGGTAGAACAGTATTTGTAGCCAGGGTAGGTATAGTCTGAATCGTAGGTCGAGGCAGGGAACTATTTAGATCTTCATTTAGTGAGGAAGAAGCATCACACTTTGTAGCTTTAGCAGCAGGGGATGTTGGCTCAGTACTTCTGTCTGAATAATGCTCCATACATAGTTTGTTGGAGTTCGGGGATCGACTCATGAGATTTAGTAGAGACAATTCGTGGCCAATGTTCCTGTGTAAGCAGATGGTCTTCAACATGATCATCACTTAGAGCAAGGTCCTCCTCAATATCAGCTAGAGTACCAGGTCCCGAGAATTCCATAGTCATTATCTACTGGTGTTTTAACAATGTTCGTATCTGATTTCGTTTCTCTGGTATAGTAACGTTGCCATGGCGGGGATAACAACGTCAGACACAATGCACTGCGCATGCGCGGTTTAGGAAAAAGTTGATCGTACTGGAATGAGCAAGTGAACGAGATCTTTAATCCTAAATAAAGTCCATGTTTAAAAACTCGTAAACACATTTTTGTTACAGCACTGATCACTAAGCACTACCACAGCTTTCAGTCAATTCTAAGTGATGTAGATCGTCGTATCTCCTAAATAATCGAGAAAGTTTTCAGAGCACACAGATGCTTGTTGAGAGAGAGAGAGAGAGAGAGAGAGAGAGAGAGAGAGAGAGAGAGAGAGAGAGAGAGAGAGAGAGAGATTGATTTATTTAAAGTTTTCACGCATCCTGACATCTAAGGTCATTGACGCCGGGGAGAGAGAGAGAGAGAGAGAGAGAGAGAGAGAGAGAGAGAGAGAGAGAGAGAGAGAGAGAGAGAGAGAAAATATATTCAGTAAATTTTCTATGAAAGGGAAGGAAGAGATTGTGGGTGTATGTATTTTCTGTCAGTAGAAACACTCTTCAATACATTAGTTAAAGGCAAACGCTCTTCGACAACTTTTGTTCTTTGTTTGCATTTGAATGGCTGAAGGAGTGATCCTTAGGCGTTAAAGATGTCGTTTATCAAACGGATGGGGTAGTTTCAGCGTCTTTGTTTACTTCGAAAGACCTTTAACTACTTCTTTTATTTCGTGGACACAACATCTGTATATATAAGAGACTGCGTTACAAGATGATGCTTTAATTTAAATTTAGCTTTTATCAAATATCGGTGAAGAAGAGTCTTCGTTTAGTGTATTTGCTGCTCTAAATGAATTGGTAATTTTACCAGGTATTCTTATTCCTTCTTTTCTTATGTGATATTTTTTATTATCATCAATACTACTGAAAAGTAATGCTTCCCGTAAATGTTGAACTATACCTAAATTTTAGGTTTTACCTTGTTACACTTAACCCAATATGTTGGTCTTCCTCAAGTTTTGACATTAAACACCGGTTGTTGAGATATTCTTCAAATTTAGCTACATCCAGAATATTTGACTTTTCTCCAATGTCTTAACTCAACCGAAATATTTTACTTAAGTCCCAAAACAGGGGAATCTGGTAAGAGGATTCAACATTGTAGAGGTCATTGATTCATTAATTTAAAGAAAAGACGCACACCATTTATGTGTAAATGCTTTTTTGTTGACCAGGCGGACATGAGTCTTTTTATAGTTTATATATGACATACTTGTCTTTGACGTTGTTAAAAGTTTATGTATGACATATCTCTTTTGATATTATTTTTTTTAGAATGATTTATTGTAAATTTTTTCTCTTCAGTTATTTATTTCCTTATTTCCTTTCCTCAGTGGGCTATTTTTCTCTATTGGAGACCCTGGGCTTATAGCATCTTGCTTTTCCAATTAGGGTTGTAGCTTGGATAGTAATAATAATAATAATAATAATAATAAATCTATGAACAGGAATAGAATTAAAGGGATTTGGAGTTCTCTTTTCTCTTAACGCTAATCCCCAGATACTTGCAGAGAGTCAGCCAGAGGCTTCGCGAACTGGAAGAGTCACTTAGAAAATTACTATCATTTCATCTTTTTGATCGCCTTTTTCTTTTGTGGTAGTTGTAGAATCTAATAACTTATGGAGCAGCAAATGTGTCAATAGTGTAAATTTGTTTATTTTCTTCTTTAATTTTAATTTAATGGGAAGGCGTAGTTAACTCGATTACACACTTTGTATTAGTATTTATTAGGGAGAGGATTTCTTAATTACACACACCCACACCCACACACACACACACACACACACACACACACACACACACACACACACACACATATATATATATATATATATATATATATATATATATATATATATATATATATATATATATATATATATATATATATATATATATATATATATATATATGTTGCATAGGTGGAAAAATGTCAGAAATAGGTTAATGCATTTTTTTTATCTTCTCTCATAATTGAACCAAAGCGCAGTTTTTCTTATTATTATATATTATCCTTTTGTTTAAGTGGGTCAAACTGAGAGGGAACAAAACGGGAATAATATCAAAGATGATCACTTGGTTTTCTTTTTTCTCTATTTTCTCTCGGACACGAAAGTGAGTCACACGCTTTCGGCAGAATTGATCAGGAAGTTTTTCGTAGTTTTATAACGGTAGTGAGATTTTCAGAAAGAATGAAATGGCCCGAGAAAATCGGAACGGAAAAAGAAATGCAAGATTTTTTTTTTTTTTATCCTTCACATGTTAAGAGAATTCTTTCCTTTTTTTTTTCAACACAACAAATCCTCAGATTATTCCACATTTACTGACGGATGGAAAATGTCATTTTAACTTCGAAAAAAAAAAAAAAAATAAAATAAACGAGCATAAAGCTTTCGAAAGATTTTATGTTTTTTATATTGCAAAAAATACTAATTTTTAGCATCAGTTTAGACGTTTAAACATTTATGAAAAGAGAGACTGAATGTGAAGGAGTAGGAAATAATTGTGATCATGATTCAGTTCCGCTGTAACTAACAGTTACAATTATTGATATAGTTAATTAGGAAAAGTATATTGCTCTTGGGTAATGTAAAATTTATTACTGACAGTATATATCCCGTAGTTTTGCAAGAATTACTACATATTTCCGTTGCATGAACGCCAGTTGAGGAAAGTTTAAGTTTGTAATCAAATTTGATGTTTTTAACTGGTGAAATTTAATGAATTGAAAATAATGAAACACATGTTCTTATTCGCATATGGTTTAGATCAACTGTTTGTAGAGAAAAATTCGGGGTCAGAAATATCGATGTGAAACGGGGCCCCTTCAAAAAGCAACAAAGGCAAATTATAGGATATAAAGGTAAAGTGGGGGAAATTAGTTATTATTTGTATCATAGATCAATTCAACTCCTAAATTGTGAAGCAAATGCAACAAGAAATGATCCTTCGATTAAATATTAATGCAGTCTCTGCTTTTTCTTCTACGCAACATGCATAGTAACATCTGATTACAATCAATTTAATATAATCATTCATCCTGGAGTAGTATTCACGATCGCTTTCCAGCTGAGTAGCCAATATATTTCAGTTCTCTCGACAAATGTTGGGGGCATCAAATGTAGCGATGACCATCAAAGAAATTAACAGTATTGCGTGCCTTCAGCCAGTTGCAGTCGATTCGACTTGTGAAGTGAACATATTTAGTGCCATTTAGGGACAATGCCTGCCAGAGCCTTTGAGAGACTCCCTACCTTAGGTTGACACCTTGCCCATGAAAGACTTGATAACTATAGTCGACCCCTTTCCCACCATTAAGAACTCCGTCAAGAACTCCACGCCTGACCAAGGACACAATCAACAAACGGTGACCGAGGTTTAGATGAATGCTGTATGACATCAACATCTACCATGTGACAAGCATGAACAGTGATAAATACGCCAACCATCCACCGAACTGCATGCAGCCCCATACCCGTGCCGCAACCATCACTTTCAATAGCCAATGGATGGCACCCTTTGCCCTGAGTTTGTGAATACTGCTAAAAATTTACCATGGGAGGTCGATATTCAATAAACTTGATGGTGGCTATCCCGTTATCTTATATATATATATATATATATATATATATATATATATATATATATATATATATATATATATATATATATATATATATATATATATATATATATATACATATTTAAATATATATATATATATATATATATATATATATATATATATATATATATATATATATATATATATATATATATATATATATATATATATATATATATATATATATATATATATATATATATATATATATATATATATATATATATATATATATATATATATATATGTATGCATGTATGTATGTATGTATATATTTGTATATATTTCTATACGTATATATAAATATATATTTCTATACACACATATATATATATATATATATATATATATATATATATATATATATATATATATATATATATATATATAAATATATATATATATATATATATATATATATATATATATATATATATATATATATATATATATATATATCTATATATATATACATACATACATACATACATATACCGTGGCACTTCCCCAATTTTGGGGAGTAGCCGACATCAACAAAGAAACAAAAACAAAAAGGGGACCTCTACTCTCTACGTTCCTCCCAGCCTAACTGGGACTCAACCGAGTGCAGCTGGTACTGCTAGGGTGTCAGAGCCCACCATTACACATTATCCACCACAGATGAAGCTTCATAATGCTGAATCCCCTACTGCTGCTACTTCCGCGGTCATCTAAGGCATCGGAGGCAGCAGCAGGGCCTACCGGAACTGCGTCACAATCGCTAGCCATTCATTTCCACTTCTTTCACGCTCTCTTGCCTCGCTCACATCTATCCTCCTATCACCCAGAGCTTCCTTCACTCCATCCATATATATATGTTTATATATATGTACATATATATATATATATATATATATATATATATATATATATATATATATATATATATATATATATATATATATATGTATATATATATATATATATATATATATATATATATATATATATATATATATATATATATATATATATATATATATATATATATATATATATGTGTGTGTGTATATATATATATATATATATATATATATATATATATATATATATATATATATATATATATATATATATATATATATATATATATATATATATATATATATATATATATATATATATTTTTGGGCTCAAGCCATGTCGTCCTGATGGAAGTTCCTTTAGGGTAGCTTCCTAGGGTATATTACAACTACGGCGATATTCCCAGAGAATTTACCTTAAGGTACCAGAATTCTAACTCCTGGAGCGAGTATCCCTCGTGAAAGGGATATCGCGACATATCAGAGGACGTATTCTTGACACGCCACATAGCAATCTGCATCCTGGACAGAGATTTCGTCTCGTAGGAGGGATTGGCAAGAAACGATTTCGGGAAAGAGAAAGGGGAGCCGCTCCCAAGGCTTCCCTATCCTCCGATTCGTATGCGTGCCTGGAGCCAATCCTGGCGCCATCTGTATTCCTTTTTGCGTAGCTTAACATCTCGGTGTTTTTTCCTGTTTTTCTCGCAAATCTTGGATTTATTCTACTTTTCATGGCTTCTTCGTCTTCGTCGGCCTCTGATAAGTTGAGTATAATGTCTTTTATGTATAAATGTAGGCTCTTGGTAAATTTTTGAGTGATTAATAGGATTAATCTTTGATACAAGAGCCGTAGCCTACCAGAGGCGTCCTGGACGCTGTCGCTCGCTAGGTATGAGTTTAGTTAGTCAGAGCAACATTCCTGGTTGTTTTGCTTTAATAAATTCTAGCTATTTAGCATTACATAGGATTTCCTTTCGTGCTTAGTATTGTTTTGGCGAAGTATTCGCCATTCTGGCCTACGCTAGGCCATGTAGCCTAGTCGTTTGGTCCTAGTAATTCATGCATGATTTTGGTTTTTCCGAGTGTAATAAAAATTTTATTGAAGCTTTAGGCTATGTTTTATACATTTAAGACTGTGTGGAATATTTCCAAGATAGTATACGAGTGAGTTTCGGTGATTTAGGTAATCGATTCTCTTGGTGCCTAGGCTAAGTTGCTTATGAAGCCTTAGTATACTTTATCATACTCCCCGGTTGCTTTCTTTTCTTCGGAGAAGGTATGCAATCCCTTTCCCTCTGTTTAAGCCTTGGGCTTATCCCTAAGTGGTTTTTTCCGAATTTATTTTCGATAAAACTATACTGGGGTGTTACTGTACCTTCCTGTTCATGTAGTATGGTTCAAAGAGGGACAGAACAACAGAGTTTTTTAGTCTGAGTCTGTGTTTGTCTGGCTTGGGGCAGAGTCTCCCTCGCTGGCCTGACACAGACAAAAAGGGGGCTTAGCCTCCTTAGGTCACTACCGAAGGTTTCTGTGAATATGATTCCTTCTTTTGTGATCTACCAGACTAGTCCTTGTTGCTGTTCTCTGGGGAGGATAAGTTTCTTTCCCTGGGAGTAGCAACACCTTCCTTGCTTTGGTGCTCTGGGAGCTGGCAAGTATTGCTGGCCTTCCCCCTTAGATCTCCCTTAGGCTAAGATAAGTTTCTTGGCTGCGAGTGATCTGTCACTAAAGCAAGGTTGGTAGGACCCTCTTGTCCCTTCCCCCTCTTTCTCCGTAATGGCCTAGCCATTACTGTACTGTACGTCGTTCTACATCTGGACCTAGTATAGGTTAGGATGTGGAATTGACTCAGTCCCTTGCCGGCCGGGAAGGGTCTTATATTTTTGAGTGCTGCCCGGACCTCTCTTGGTCCCTCATCCATGCCTGCCTGTAGAGCCAGACGGCATTGGTCAGGAAGCCTGAATTAGATTCTCCCCTTCCTTATATGCACTCTTTCGGATTGCCGGGCTTGGAGGTTTTGTACACTCTTATCCCGGCATCCATTCTATTTTTCTTCTAGTGCTGTACCCGACCCGGCTGCCGGCCTTATAGGCCGGCAGCCGGGCAGGTGTAGTCCTCTGGTTCTTTTGCTGCCGGCTGGCATCGGTCCTGTACCTTTGCCGGCCGGCTTATGTCAGCCCTTGTCTGCCGGTCACCAAGAGTGTGGCCGGCAGCTGGGTACTACCTTGTGTAGTTGCCGGCCGGCAGCCATTGCCGGCCGACATTAGCTGTTGCCGGCCTGCAGTTGCTGCCAGCCGGCACATGCATTTGAACCAGAGTGCTGCCGCCTTATAGCTGTTAAGTAGTATACTTTAAAGCTAGTTATGGTGTGTTGCCGGCCGGCACGCATCCCCCTATACTGTACTAGTATTCTTCAGTATAACATATACAGTAAGAAGAAAACTATGGTAAGGGTTTTGGTATAGCACTGTGTGTTCTAACACTATTGTGTTTTCTTGCACATCCCTTTGCTGTTGCCCTACAGATAGGAAGGTGAGTTCTTTCCTGTCTATTATCCAGGATTTTAAAATCATTGCTTAGGTGTGAGCTCCACCTGTTTCCTCTGGAAACCTTGCATTGCTTACTCTAGAAGAGATTAACCATTTGATTTTATTATTTGGAAGGCTGCAACAATGGGTTGTGAGGGAAACACAAGTGTGTGCCTTTCCTTTATGAATTGTTATGCTATACTATGCATATCCAGTGATACATAGTTCACTTGATACTCATGGAAATTTCTTCTCTTTACAGAAGGACACTCCGAAGTGGGGAAGTGCTTTCTGCAACGTCCGCAGCAAGAACCTCTGCGTACATGAGTTTTGTAGGAGACACGCAGCATACGCTGTCTCCAAGGATGATCTCCGGTATTGGGACCCTCAGGTATGTACTGTGTGCACTAACCTGATTACTGAGACCTTTGATTCCCCTAGGACGGAGGAATCAAGGGATATAGCTAGGAAGAAGCTTCGTACCTGGGTAAGGGGCTTCCAAAAGAACACTTCTGGCCCTTATCTTCCAAGTGAGAAGATGAGGGCGTATCTTTTCCCTAAGGCATCAGCTGATGCAGTGATTCCCCAGCCTCAAGAGGAGATCCCCTAAGTTCAGATCCAGGTGGATGCTGAAGTCGCGGTCGCGATGCAAGACATCCAGTTAGATGACAGGATGTCTGATGTGGACGAGTGTCTGGAGGAAGACCTCCTGGCAGAAGCCCAGGATGAAGTTCAAGCCCCAGACGTTGTAGAGATAGACGTCGACGAGGTGTCGGCTACTCCGGTTCAGATTCCGGAGCCTATTCCCTCAACATCGGCCGGTCTCCCAGTAGAGCTGGGACAGGCCCTCTCTTCTATTGTTGGAATGATCCAACAAATGCAGAAGGAGAATCAGGAGAAGGCGGCTGCAATGGAACTGCGAATGCAGTGCCTTGCAGAATCACATGGGCCCCAGAAAAAGCTCAATGTGAAAGACCTTCCCTTGTGCTCAGATGCTAACCCATGGAGGTATGCTGAGCACATGCCGATGACGACTGGAAAGATCGTCATCTCGTATAAGCTGGGCTCAGTTCCTCTGGAGGAGGTGGAATTCTGGCCCAGCAAGGCATCATATCCGGACTGTTATGTCCGGCTGAGGAAGGAACCAGCTTCAAAGGAGGAGACAGAGCCGAAGGAGGTCATAGTGATGGACCATGCTAAGGCTCAAGCTCTACTTTCATCCTCGATGAAAGAGAGGGGCTTCTCTAACTCAAAGGTAGCCGCATTGAACGGGAAGCTCCCTTCCTTTGTGTCCTCGCCTACTAAAGACTTCCCCTTTTTACGGAAAGGGTTTCTGGCTGTACTAAAAGCAGTCGAGGCCGGCAAGCCTTGCCCCTCCCTAGAGGAGTGTAAACCCTTGTCGCTAGCCCTGCCTATGGACCACAAAGACTGGAAGGACGTCCATCTTACGTTCTCAGTTGGAAAGTTGGAGGCTGATATTGCCGGACGTCAGTTCGGCGAGGACCTCCCTAAGCTGTCTGACTTTCTTTTGCGAAGAGAGTTCGATACAAAAGAAAGACTGACTGCCTCAATGTCTCTTCAGACTACTCTCGAGATGATGGCAAGTGACCCCAAGGTCCATGAAATGTTCATGGTAGTGGCCAAGACTCATCTGGCCACAGTGACGAAGGACCTTTATGGCTTCGTCAAGGCAAGGAGAGCTTGTAGGGAGTTCGTGTTTACCTCGGCTACGGTGAGGCACGAGCCAAGGAAACTAATATCCTCCAACATTTGGGGAAAAGACCTTTTCCCTACCGACTTGGTCAAAGAAGTTGTTGATGAGGCCGCCTTGGAGAATAGAAACCTTCTCCAGAAGTGGGGCCTGGCTATCAAAAGAAAGTCTTCCCTGGATGAGGGTCCTCAACCAAAGAGGAAGACTATGAGAACTAGGCTACCGTCTCGGCCAGCTAAGCCTGTTAGACAGCAACAGCAACTGCAATTGCCATTGCCCCCAGTGCCCCAGATCGTGGCACAAACCCCGACCACTTTTCAGTGGGTACCCCAGGCCGTGTCGACACAGTCCACGGCATTCACCCCAGCGTTCGAAGGGCAGTCTACTTCCTTTCGAGCAAAGCCTAGAGGAGCAGCCAGAGGCTTGTCTAGACGCCCCTCAAGGGGAAGGGGACTCAGGGGTGGTCGTGGTCAGGAAAGCAAGACCTCAGGACAGCAGTCCAAGTGAGGTGATAACGGTAGGAGGGAGACTTCTGAAATTTCGGGATCGGTGTACCTTCGATCCCTGGGCCCACAGCCTACTCAAGAATGGACTGGGCGGGAGCTGGTACAGCACTCCACCCCCGTGCCTTCGGTTTTTCCAACACTCCACCCCCGTTATGGAGAAGTACGTTCAAGAACTGTTGGAGAAAAAAGGTGATCCGAAGGGTGAAGCCCATCAATTTCTAAGGGAGGCTGTTTTGTGTTCCCAAGAAAGACTCGGAAAAGCTCAGAGTCATTCTGGACTTGTCGCCACTCAACAAGTTCATAGTGAATTGCAAATTCAAAATGCTAACACTGCAACACAAAAGGACCTTACTGCCCAAGAGGGCATATTCCGTCTCTATAGACTTGTCAGACGCCTATTGGCACATTCCAATTAGCCATTGACTCTCCCCCTACCTAGGGTTCAGGCTACAACGAAGACTATACGCCTTCAGAGCCATGCCATTCAGGCTAAACATAGCCCCAAGGATTTTTACGAAGCTTGCGAGCGTAGCTCTCAAACAGTTTCGCCTAAAGGGAATTCAGGTAGTAGCCTACCTGAACGACTGGTTGGTGTGGGCAGCATCCGAGACAGAATGCTTGCAAGCTTCCAGTCAAGTGATCCAGTTCCTAGAGTACCTAGGCTTCAAGATCAACAGAAAAAAAGTCTCGACTTTCTCCATCTCAAAAGTTCTAGTGGCTGGGAATCCACTGGGACCTTTTGTCACACCGTTTCTCCATCCCGGCGAAGAAAAGGAAGGATATAGCGGGTTCTGTCAAGAGACTTCTAGATTCCGAAAGGATATCAAGACGCGAGCAGGAGAGGGTACTGCGCTCTCTCCAGTTTGCTTCGGTGACAGACCCAGTGCTAAGAGCACAGCTAAAGGATGCAATCGGAGTTCGGAGAAGTTATGCATCAAACGAGCAAAGAGATCTGAGAAGACCAGCTGCTTCGGCTAAGTACTCTTCTCAGGCCTTAGTCCCAAGCCAGACATCAAAAGAAGTCGGTTCTTCTTCAGCCACCTCCCCCGTCGGTGACGATTCACTTAGACGCCTCGAAGGAGGGATGGGGAGGTCACTCTCATCGGAAAAAAGTCCAGGGGACTTGGTCCAAGCTATTCAAGACCTTTCACATAAAACTTTCTAGAAGCTAGGGCAGTGCTCCTTACCTTAAAGAAAGTCTCCCCGCGTCACTTGATCCACATAAGGTTGGTGATGGACAGCGAGGTAGTTGTGAGATAATTGAATCGACAAGGATCAAGGTCACCACCTCTCAACCAGGTGATGTTGGCCATCTTCCGATTGGCGGAAAAGAAGAAGTGGTACCTGTCGGCAGTTCACCTTAAAGGAGTCTGCAATGTGACAGCGGACGCTCTATCCAGGTTCACACCGATAGAGTCGGAATGGTCCTTAGACGCAGGATCATTCTCCTTCATTCTGAATCAGTCCCAGAACTGCAGATAGACCTCTTTGCGACGAAAGACAACAAGAAGTTGCCCCTGTACGTGCCCCGTACGAGGACCCCTTAGCGGAAGCAGTGGACGCGATGTCCCTCGACTGGAACAGATGGTCCAAGATTTATCTGTTCCCTCTTCACAACCTTCTGTTGAGGGTCCTCAACAAACTGAGATCCTTCAAGGGGTAGCGGCAATAGTGGCCCACAAGTGGCCGAACAGCGTGTGGTTCCTCCTGGCATTGGAACTGTAGCTGAAGTTTGTACCGCTACCAGATCCAGTTCTGACCCAGCGAGTCCAGAAGTCAACTGTCTGCGCTTCATTACAGAAAACCCGGACCCTGCAGCTCATGATTTTCTCTCCCTAGCGGTGAGAAAGCGTTTCGGGATTTCGAAAGCCAGCATAGACATCCTTGAGGAATATAAGTGCAAATCTACTAGAAGGCAATATGAGTCATCTTGGAGAAAACGGGTGGCCTTTTGTCAAGGCGAAGAATCCGCAGGAGATCTTGACAGACTTCTGCTTATCTCTCTTCTCCACCTCCATGGTCAAGGATTGGCAGCTAACACGATTTCAGCGTGTAAGTCTGCTTTGACAAGACCCATTCTATATGCCTTCCAGGTCGACCTAGGTAACGAGATCTTTAATAAAGTCCCGAAAGCCTGTGCTAGGCTCAGACCTTCAGCACCTCCAAAGCCCATTTCATGGTCTTTAGACAAGTTCTTCATTTCGCTTCTCTGTTGAGCAATGAAGAGTGTGCGTTAAAGGATTTGACACAAAAAGTTATTTTCCTATTTTGCACTTGCGTCCGGGGCCAGGGTTAGTGAGATTTTAGCCTCTCGAGAGAGGCAGGTCGTGTTCAGTTCCTGGTTGGGGGAGAACTGAACCTGTTTCCGGATCCTACGTTTCTTGCCAAGAATGAGTTACCCACCAACAGGTGGGGTCCCTGGAGAATCTGCCCTCTGAAAGAAGATGCATCTCTATGTCCAGTAGAATGCCTAAAGGTCTGTCTTCATAGAACTTCAGACTTCAAGGGTGGTCAACTATTCAGGGGAGAAACATCAGGCTCAAATTTATATCTGAATCAACTCAGAGCGAAAATCACATATTTTATTCACAGAGCGGATCCTGACAATACACCCGCAGGTCACGATCCGAGGAAAGTTGCCTCATTCTTAAATTTCTTTAATTGTATGGATTTTGAACATCTTCGTTCATACACTGGCTGGAAGTCTTCCAGAGTGTTCTTTCGCCACTATGCGAAGCAAGTAGAGGAACTAAAGAGATCTGTGGTAGCAGTGGGTCGCGGTGTTAACCCTACTGTTTAACTCTGCGAGGAACAGTGGTCTTAATTGGGACGATTAATTCCAGGGTGAGTGTGTAGTTACATACTGTACTACAAACTAAGTGAGGGCACTGTGTTGCCTATCCAGACTGTTCCATTCCCGAAGGTGAACCTAGCATAAGTGCAGACATGTGTGCCGAGCGTTTCTAACGCTAATGTCATTGATTTGTAATACAGACTTTTATGACTTTGATACCTCGGTATCTTAAAAGTGGCATTTAATGTTTTTCTTTCAGACAAACAAGCTCTGTTTACTATCATACTTATGCTTAAAGTTTTGGGTTATCCTCTTCTTATGTATATATATATATATATATATATATATATATATATATATATATATATATATATATATATATATATATATATATATATATATATATATATATATATAATTGTGGTTAACCTGTCTATTTATTGCCTGTCAATAAACTGGTTCTTGAGAACCTTGCGTCTCCTTCACCTGTGTCAATTTACTGGTATAATTGAGCATTCATTCTATGTACCTTATCTGGGATAATTCTAATAGAATTGTTCCTTTATGCAAGCTATGTTGCATTGGTTTTCCTCCTATAGGGATATAAAACCTTTGTCCAATACAAGTATTGTGTGGAGAACTGGTCGATATTTCATATTGACGCAGTGGTTTTTTACAAACTATGCTTTACTTAATATAGGGCGAGACCACTATATTAGCTTGCCTGGTATTCATTCATAGGTATATGTACTCTTCGAGACTTTTCCAGAGTCTAGTAGGACTCTTCCCTGTAGGGGGCAGGAAGCTCTAACAATGGTTTATAGTTAGTTGAAAAGATGTATAACGGTAACATCTTAGGTCTCTAGGTCTAGTCGACCGGAAAAAATTACATCCGGGGAGTACGGCACGTTCTGAGAATCCACAGATACAGTAATGCTCTGGTACACTTCCATCAGGACGACATGGCTTGAGCCCAAAAAACGGATTTTGAGCGAAGCGAAAAATCTATTTTTGGGTGAGATGGCCATGTCGTCCTGATGGACCCGCCCTTGCCTTTCTAAGAAAGGGCTGTAGGACCCCTCCCTACATACAGTATCTGTAGCACCTCGTGTACGCTACAAGGAATACAGATGGCGCCAGGATTGGCACCAGGCACGCATACGAATCGGAGGATAGGGAAGCCTTGAGAGCGGCTCCCCTTTTTCTTTCTCGAATTCGTTTCTAGCCAATCCCTCCTACGAGACGAAATCTCTGTCCAGGATGCAGATAGCCATGTGGCGTGTCAAGAATACGTCCTCTGATATGTCGCGATATCCCTTTCACGAGGGATACTCGCTCCAGGAGTTAGAATTCTGGTACCTTAAGGTAAATTCTCTGGGAATATCACCGTAGTTGTAATATACCCTAGGAAGCTACCCTATAGGAACTTCCATCAGGACGACATGGCCATCTCACCCAAAAATAGATTTTTCGCTTCGCTCAAAATCCGTTATATATATATGTATATATGTATGTATGTATATATATATATATAGAGAGAGAGAGAGAGAGAGAGAGAGAGAGAGAGAGAGAGAGAGAGAGAGAGAGAGAGAGAGAGAGAGAGGAGAGAGAGATAAGAGAGAGAGAGAGAGAGAGAGAGAGAGAGAGAGAAAGTTTTTTTGTTTATTTTATAGGAGAGATGGAGATGAAGTATTAAAATGGTATAATTCCCCCGAAAAGTTAGTTACTTACAATACCACTGATCATGTAAACAAAAAAGTTAAGAAATGTATTTACCCTACTTTTGTTCATGAATAAGTCACAACCTGCCCGTTTTAGTGGTATATTTACCATCAATCAAGTACTGAGATCCAGTCATTCTTATCTCTCTCTCTCTCTCTCTCTCTCTCTCTCTCTCTCTCTCTCTCTCTCTCTCTCTCTCTCTCTCTCTCTCTCTCTCTTTATCTTAAAAAACCCTCTCTGTTAATAAAGGAAGGAAAAGACTGAAACAAGAAATAGAAAATTTCAAGCATGTAGTATGTTTTAAACTAAGAAAATCAGTTTTCTAGAAAATGTTTTGGAATATTTACAAATTGTAAAAATATTACACATCTCTCTGGTACCCTCCTAGAAAAATACCTCTGTTGGCAGAAACCTTATGAATTGGAAGTAGAGAGCTCAAAAGATACCTAGGAGATCTTTTCAAAAACCTAGTTTTCTTCTTTTTTTTCTACGAGATACACGAATAATAACCTTTTCACCTCAAGAGCGACAATGCAAAAGTGTTTAGCTTACACACCGAGAAAATTTACAATCATTTCTTGGAAGGCTGGGGCTTGTTAGAGTCAAGGACAACCAAGGCGTAAAGACTTGTAAAAGATTCAAAACAGTCTGAAGTTATCCCAGGAATTGTTTATTTTCAAATTTTATATCATCATTGAATTGTCTCGATGACGGGAACTATATTCCTTAATCTTATGGTACTTTCAAGTTTTATTTCCACAATGTGGTAGACAAATGTAATACATTGATTCTACTGGGAGAATACTATGACATTATCTTCCACGTCAGTAAAAGACGGTATCACGAATGAGTTATTCGATGAGAAATGAAACAACTAAATTTATACAAACTGAGACGGGCCGAAAGAAGGTTGTGACTCAAAGGCCAGATGAAAGCAACTGAGTAAACTTTATTACATAACACTCATTTATATATACAAAGACTCTGAGATTACCAAAAGGGGTTAACTACTGAACTGTAATTGTTCAGTGTCTACTTTCCTCTTGGTAAGGGTAGAAGAGATTCTTCAGCTATGGTAAGCAACTCTTCTATGAGAAGGTAACTACAAAATGAAACCAGTGTTCTCTAGTCTTTGGTAGTGCCATAGCCTCTGTACCATGGTCTTCCACTTTCTTGGGTTAGAGTTCTCTTGCTTGAGGCTACACTCAGGCACACTATTCTATCCTATTTCTCTTCCTAGTGTTCTGTAAAGAGTTTTTTTATAGTTTATATGGGAAATATTTATTTTGATATTGTTACTGTTCTCAAACATTTTTTTTTTTTGTCTAGTTTCCTTGCGTCATTCGGGCTATATTTCCTTTTAGGGGCTCTGGGGTTATAGCCTCCTGCTTTTACAACTAGGGTTGTAGCTTTGCTATTAGTAATAATAATAATAATAATAATAATAATAATAATCATAATAATAATAATAATAATATGAAATGATAAAGGAATAGATAAATAAAAAGGTTAATGCAGAGATCATTATATATTTGAAAGCATATGGTGGTGTTCTGTTAGAATGGTTAAGAAGATATAGTTATTATCAACATAAACCAGCTTTTGACGACAAAGGACATTTGATCAGAAAATATATTGAAACATCTTGTTATTAGGAAATAAATTCATAACATTTTAGTGAAAAAAAAAATCTTTATTTATATAAGAATAAACAACAAAAAATCCCTTAATGTTTTCCGCAATGTCAAAGTTTATTCCGAATATTATGAGGCTTGTTGGTAGAATTCTGAATAGGGATATATAACATTTATTTCGCAAAAACAAAAAAGATAACATGTTTACTTAGTATATCAGTGAATTTTTCAATAAAGTCGTAAGCGATGAACCTCCCAATTTCATGTATATACCTTTTTTTATAATGATGTAAATGCCATGTTAACTTTATGAATATAGTCATATTTATCAATATAAGTGGAATTAACTGAAATGAATCGCAAATGAGCAGCACTTCACTATTTGAAAATTTTCAACCAAAAAATCACTTTATCCAGATTGTATCTACAATCCAAGAGCTTAGCATGCTTCTGCATATGCCTCTCCAGGAGACTTAATCTGCTCTAATAAACCTTGTTTTGGTGATCATAGAAACTCGGTCTGGCTGCCCTGAAGCAGGTCACGCACGGTCCTTCTCTAATTGTGTCTATTGATTAGCTCTATGAATAAATATACCCTTATTTTTTATGTACAGCACCATAAGATATTTTTGTAATATAGCCCCATGAAAAGAGAATAAATCATCAAAAAGATAAGGAAGAGTTATATAAAAGAGTAATCATAAAATCTATCATCATGAACTAATACTACTATTACTACTTCTACTACTACTACTATTACTACTACTACTACTACTACTACTACTACTACTACTACTACTAATAATAATAATAATAATGATAATAATAATAATGATACCACTACAGATACAGACAAAAAATTAGTTATAAATACATAACTTAAATAAAATATATCATAATAATGCTAACTAGATGAGGTGTATATGGGGGGCTGGGGGGGGGGGGGTGAGGATGGGCTGGTGTAGTTTACCGATAGAAAAGAGTTCAATGCAATTTAGTTGCCGATGCAAAATTAGTGCCAATTCCTATATATATATATATATATATATATATATATATATATATATATATATATATATATATATATATATATATATATATATATATATATATATATATATATATATATATATATATATATATATATATATATATATAGGCCAGAAACCTATAAGTAATAAGATAGCTAATCTTTTGAAGATAAAATGCTGAGATTAATAAATTCCTTAAACATTGACCCAAAGCTAGAATACCCTTTGGAATGGTTGATTTTCCGGGATCCTGTAATATTAGCAATTTAAGTGGTTTTATAAATAATTTTCCCTAGTAAATCTTCCCTTATGATAAATTTCAAATGTTTACATGCAAGGTGAAAATTCTCTTATGGAAACAGGAAAGCATAAAATAATATTCAGTACGAAGTATTTATTTATGAATTTAAATGAAAATAGTTATAGGAAAAAAATAAAATGATACACATATATCTACAAACTTACCAAATTATCTGACGTTAAAAAAAAAAAAGGAAAAAAGAAATCACTGGTGTATGAGGGGTCATCACGGTATTTAGCCTTTATGAGGTTATAACATACTCCGAAGGTATTATTTAGCTGACCTTTGCAA
>NC_090737.1:90804615-90807115 GCF_036898095.1 Palaemon carinicauda | reverse complement strand
AAATGTTTGTCAATATTTCAGCACCAAGCCTTTATAATGAAGTTTAATTCCATCACTTAATGGAATCATGAAGAAGTTTCACAAGTGTTTTTGAAACACGTGTTGACACACCCCCCCACAAAAAAAAAAAAGGAAAAAAAAAACCAATAATAAGATTTTTTTTTCGGTTATTTTCAAAACTATCTGAAGGAGAGTTGGTAACCTATCCTCTATATTTGGACGCTACTGAGATATTTCATATATATATATATATATACATACACACAACACATATATATATATATATTTATATATATATATATATATATATTATATAGTATATATATATATATATATATTATATATATATATATATTATATATAGTATATATATATATATATATATATATATATATATATATCAAGGGCTACATGGCTTATGACTATAAAGCGGAAAGTAGGAGATTATGCATTGAGTAGTATTGAATTGAAAGCTCATGACAGAAACGACTAGCGAAATCTAAGCAAGGCCCTGTGTGTCGATATGCGTAGATGGAGATGATGATGATGATGATATGTTTATGTATATATATATATATATATATATATATATATAATATATATATATATATATATATATATATATATATATATATATATATGTGTGTGTGTGTGTGTGTGTTGTGTGTGTGTGTGTCGATGCATGTGTATGTGTGAGTGTTTATAAAATATCTAAATTTATATCAAGATCACGTTCTTTTTTTTCTACTCAGATATGTTTCATTCTGCTGCCAAACTATTCTCTTTTTGAATAGGCCTAGTCCACTCTTGTAAGAGTTCATCGAAGCGAAAATATCACTAATGTTTCCGAAATGTGGGAAAGATTTACTGGGCCCTAATGGTGCGTGAAAATGTTGGTGTAGTTTATACTCTATAATTTTTTCTTCCGGTTCTCTATTAATGATTATCCTGGTGAGATAGATGGTTCTTCAGCTTTTCTGACCTATTGCGATAGACTGACAACCCAATGTGGGGTTCACTGTAAATTTCAAAGAAGAACACAATAGTTTTTGGTAGATAATGCTTAAACTATTTCACAAAAGCCCATTTTCTGATTCCTTGATTATTTAGTTCAATACTTGTCTGTTTCAAAAACCATTGATTATTAGTGATTAACCCAACCTGACAATTTTTAATAATGTCAAAGTGACTAAATCCTTTAGAAATAAAACTGAAGTAAATTGTTACATAAGATAAATCAAGTATTGATCTTTCTTCCAAATGATGATGGTCAGTTTGGTACTATACTTTCATAAATCAGTTTAGTAAGTTCAACGACCCCATTAATTGGGAGGAAAACACATTCATTTGTTTTGTAAATATGGTTAATGGCTATGATTGAAAATATCCCCATAATTACTACAAATCCAAAATGATATTTGGAAATCGTTCAGAAATATGGCAGACTGAACTGGTCAAACAAATACTCTATTAGAATTTTATCGACGGCTTCGTGGTTAGTTGAATGTTCCTCTAGAACCACAATGGACTTGCAAATGACACTTATGAGATGGAGAGAGAGAGAGAGAGAGAGAGAGAGAGAGAGAGAGAGAGAGAGAGAGAGGAGAGAGAGAGAGAGAGAGAGAGAGAGAGAGAAGAATATTCGATAGACAATTTATTCAGTAAATTTTCTGTGAAAGGGAATAATGAGATTGTTGGTGTATGTATTTTCTGTCAGTAGAAACATTCTTCAAAACATTAGTTAATTGGAAACGTTCATCGACAACTTTTGTTCCTTATTTGCATTTGAATGGCTGAAGGTGGGCTCCTTAGTCATCAAAGAAGTCGTTTGTCAAACGGATGGGGTAATTTCAGCGGCTTTGTTTAGCTTAGAAAGACCTTAAACCACTTCTTTTATTTTTTTTAAGACTACATTGGTATATATAAGAGAATCCTTATAATATGCTTTATTATACATTTAGTTTCTAACAGATCTCGGAGACGAAAAGTCTTTGTTTAGTGTATTTGCTGCTCTACAGGAATTGATAATTTTATCGGGTATTCTTCTTCCTCCTCTTTCTTCTTCTTTGTACAGTACCATATTACTATTATTATTATTACTTAGAAGTAAATGCTTCCTATAAATGTTTAACTTCACCAAAATTTTGGTTTCCCTTCACCCAATATGTTGGACTCTCTCAGGATTTGATATTAAACACCGGTTGTTGGGAAGTACCTTAGATTTTGGCAAATTCAAAATGTCTGACTTCTATTGAATGTCCTAATTCAACTGGAATGTTTCATTTCAGTCAACATTCTAGAGGTCAATGATTCATTGGTTTAAATAAAAGAAACGTCTGATATATTTTTGATGAATAGTATTGAATGTTATCTTGCGCAAAAACACTTTTAACTAATTCGTGTATAAATAAAGTGTACAAGTTGACAAGCAGAGCATTTATGTGTAAATGCGTACATAAATCTATGAACATGAATAGAATTAAAAGGATTTGGAGTTCTC
>NC_090737.1:90782115-90789615 GCF_036898095.1 Palaemon carinicauda | reverse complement strand
TAATATTGTTCATTTCTATATATTAAAGGTTATCCAAATGGATTTATATGGGATACAAATTAAATTTAATTTGATCTCGTAGGTAGAGTTGTACCTATCTTTAGTTAATATTACAAAACAGTTGATTATTCAGTATCCACCAAATCAAGGAAGGCGCATGAGGATCTCATCAAGCAAATTATTATCTGTCAATATTTTTTTTTTTTTTTACATATATCAACTACTGTAAGTCTTTTGGGGAAATATGTTACTAACAAGTTAACATTCCAAGCAATATTGTACCAGAGTGTTGGCGTTGGGTGCGTCACATAACCTACATGAGGAGAAGTGAGGAACTTCATCAGGCTCAGGCGCCTGCCAAACTGGTCGCCAACCCAGCCGAAAAACGTGCACAAATCTCGTTATTTTGATCAATCATGAGTCAACATCGGTGATACTTGCGTTGATGAGGAAAGAGGGGATCATAATGCTTTATTGATACACTGTTGCCTCTCTCGGTATTACTACGAAGATGAGTAGGTGAGCGAGCAGCTTGGATCACTTTTTTCTGCAGCACAGGAGAGATGGAGTGGGAGCATCAGTATCTTGAGGAACCAGTTAACAAGCAGCCTTTGGGAGATAGTCAACAGTGTTGTTAGCCAGAAGACCCAAGTGAGAGGGGATCCATAGGATGTGCACTACCAGTGAGCTCATGTTGCCATGTCAAGTTGCTATGTATTTGTGTAACCATGGGCTGGTATGCTGGCTTATGTGATGAAAGGGCTTGGAGTACTGGATGTGAGTTGCAGAGGATCAAGCCATGTAGTTCCCAATACGTGTAGCTTGATGACTTTGGGAAGCAATGGCCTGTCCAGCCCTCTGGTGGTCGTTCCAAAGTGGAGGAGAAAACAGCACATCCAGCAATGCTATCCTGCTGCAGGAAGCTGTCTGTGTAGAGGTGATGAGCTACACTAAAGGACGAGGGAAAGTCTGTCAATGGTCTCCAATGCACGTTGTTGTTGAAGCTGAGGCAAGTCAATCTTAGAGACTAGAGTATAAGAGATTGCCGGCACAGGAGTTTGCCAGGGTGCAAGGCCAAGATCCACACTCCTCTGCCACAAATTTGATGTCAAGCCCCCCTAATGCTTGAAAAGACAGTACTAACTAGTGTATGTAGATTGAGAGAAGTTCTGATAATTTTTGAATAGTGAGGTAACATGTGAGGTAATACAGGCATTTGGTACTGAAGTAGGTGACACTGGAGTATATTTTCTCAATTTCACAATTCTAGTGGATGCTGGACAACCTAGAATGAATCTCATTTGCTTGGTTCTGAAATTTTTCTAGAGGCTGTAGAGTTGATCTGGAGAGTTGACATAGTGCTGGAGAGATATAATCTATCGATGAGAGGATGATAGCAATATATATGGTTCTGGTGACTGGGATGGATACTCATGCAGAATAACTAGTAAGCCACTTGAGAGGAGTCAGGTGTCGCTGTAACCCGGGCCAGCAGATCTTGAACAATGGGATGTGCTCTCTGTCTTGCAGGAATCGATGGTGTAATTTGCACTGGCGGTCCCAAATAGATATATTGTGTTTCATAAAGGTATAACATTGTTCCCCACAGTAAATTCTGGTAGAGTCCTTTGTGGCCTTGGGGAGAAGATTCTACTTTTTCCTGGGGAGATGATAAGGCCACAGGAGGATGCTGATTCGTAGAGGGAAGAAAGGAACCGTCGCAAGTGATCTGGAGATGATGAGTGAATGCAAATATCGTCTGCGTAGCAAGTGATGGTTGTGTTGTCAGTATTAGGAAGCAAGGATAGAAGGCGATGAAGGAAAATATTAAATAAAAATGGACTAAGTACTCCCCCTTGTCGATTACCAAGTTCAAGTTCCTTTGCAGTGCTCAATGCTCCATTAAACAGCACAAGAGATATTATACTTGAAAGATTTCCACGTATCCATCTCAAAAGGTTTCCCTTGTTTCCAAAATCAACAAGCTGGTCTAAAATAATGTCTCTATTTGCAACGTCAAATGCACTTTTCAATTCAATGAAGGCTACAAAACTGGCTGGGGTGAGACGAGTGCAGAGCTACATGACACAATGATGCGTTCCTCGTTGGGGTAGGAAGCCGTATTTTCTAGATGAAAGCTTATCTTGCAGCCGGAACATAAGGCTTGAGGTATTACATTCAAATACTTTTCAGAAAAAGTAGGTGAGGGATATAGGACAAAATTTTTTCACTGCTGGGCTTTGGATCGGGTACAATTGTACTACGTGTCCAAGCTAGGGACACATATCACAGGCAGTAGCGGAGGTTAAAGCCGGAGGAGGGGGATGCCACATACTTTTATGAGTGTGCAAAGGACTGTATAGGTGATGCCATCATCACCAGGAGCTGACTTCTTACTCCTTGCTAAGGCGCGTCGTAGCTCTTCCTTAGTTAAGGGTACATCATCATCTTCATCACTGCTCATAAAGGCGGAACCGAGACGTAAGGCACGATGGTTTTCTTGTGAGGAGAGAGAGAGTCTTGTATATGTGCTGGAAGGTTGATGGTTCGTGACAGTGCTGACCCCCTCCTTAATAAGGTCCCGTGCATACTGAGAAGGCTGTGGTGGAAGACACTTGGGGGTTTCTTCTTCACAATCCTTTTGATGAGGTGCCACATGGAACCGATGCTTGTTTGATGGTTAATGCTGTCTGTTAATTTGTACCAGGAATCTGTTTGTACACATTGTTGTAGAGCAAATAGATAATTTCTTGATAGTTGATACAAGTGCAGAGTCTCTTATAGCACCAACATGATGTTTGATATGTGGCTTTATGATGTATCATGTGTGGAAAGCATGTATGGTACTAGCAATAAAGGAGTAGAGTTTCTCAGGACAGTGGATGTCAAATATAAGGAGAAGGTTAGTCATATATGAAATCTATGTAAGCTGGTACTTAGGCGGAATTGTGATGCAAGTACAATTGTGTGTTGGAGTAGGTGTAGCGGGAAGGGAATAATGGATTGTGATACCAATGTGATCAGAGAAGAGCGTAGGAACTATTACACACTTGACACACGAAGATACGAGTCCATAGGTCAAAGATGTGATCCAAAGTACCACCTCGTGCATGCATAGATTCACTAGTCTCCCAGCTAGTCAGTTGATTTCGACAAATGTATCCTAGAAGCGCCAGTAAGATCTCTCAAATCTGGATGACGGGCATTAAAATCTCCCTTGTAAACCATACCACAGAGGGTTGAGGCTGGAAGCTTGGCTGTATTTATCCTACCTGGTGCTGCATATGCATTGCACAGTTGTATGGTGCCTCCGCCAACAGTAATCTTAAATAATTGAAATGTTGTATTTCATCCTCAGAGTTTAGGAGAAGTCTATGCTGGATTGAAGTACGTATATAGGTGATGAGGGTATGTCTTACTAAATGGACTTAGGTCACAAAACAAGGGAGCGAGGGAGCTTCTTCCCTTGGCAAAGCATTACCAAGAAAAGCTTCCTGAAATAGAATAACATCTGGGTGGGGACTATGTACAATTCCCCTAAGTACCAATAGTTTTGCCCAGTTTACAATACCTCAGGAATTCCACGAGATAATATTAAGCCTCACTTCGTTATCGAACATGTCCCTTGGAAGAGCAGGGACTAGATGAAGAGGCAGTAGTGACACGGGTATACTTTGGTTGTATATCACATGGCAAAGGTCCTGTATGGGGATTAGTAACACTCTCAAGACGTGTAGCAAGTGAGTCAAGTTTCTCAGTGAGTGTAGTAACTGAGGTGATAACAACCAGCTGAGCTTCAAAGAGATATTGTAGTGCGGTATCATTAGTAGCAAATTTAGAAGTTAAATGGTTAAAGGAGGCTATGAGACTGTCCATGCGAGTGTCCATGCTCTCTAAACGAGATTCAATGGCTTCAAAACGTGATGTAAGAGAGTCACACTGAAACCGGGAACATCTACAGGATTACAAAGTGTAGACACTTGCGAGGTGGCAGTAACAGTGGGGTTTGATTGATAGCATTGCAAGCTGTTGAGCAATATGCTGGTTCGATGCAGTGCATGATCGTCTGGTACAGCCATGCCACACATTGACTCCTGGCTCATTACACCTCGGGCATTTCCAATGTGAGGTGTCTGGTGTAAGTAGAAGTATTGAGCGTGATGTTGAGGCCAGTGCAGTGTCAACCATTGTGGGTGGTACAGGGGAGCTATGAGGGCAGGTCGGACTATCATACTCATCAGCACAAAATTCACACTTTTCAGGGGCAGCACAGTATCGTGAGATGTGACTGATATCCCAGCATTTAAAGCACCATGGCTTTTCATCTGGCATTCTGTGCAGTTCACATGGCGGTAAACAAGGGAGGAAAGAAAAGTTAACAAAAGGCGGAGGTAGATCTGGGTTGGCTCCAAGTAATAACGATACAATTGATGGACTTCCCATCCTGTAGGAAACGACTTACAGTGTGTACTGCCGTCAGTTCCTTAACTAATGAAGGGTCTACATCCAAAGGATATCGAGTGATGAGATATGTAGGGATCTTACGTGGTCTGTTTACAGCCTCCTAAACATCTAACACAAATGATTGAACCTCCCCAGCCTAACCCTATTTATGATATCCAGGCGATGCCTCGAAATATATACAAATCGAGAAATGACCACAGACATTTTAACTTCAGCCAATTCCCAATCGAGGCTGAACATCTTAGTAACCTATACCTCTGATACCCAGAGAAGCTTCACATTAACTCCCAGATTCTCTCTAAATAGGAGCTTTACGTATTCAGCACGTAGAACAAAGCCAGTTAGAACAGCTTTTGTAGCCAGGGTAGGTATACTCTTTATAGCAGGTTGAGGCAGGGAACTATTTAGAACTTAATTTTGAGAGGAAGAAGCATCACACTTTGTAGTTATAGCTGCAGGAGATTTTGGCTCATTACTTCTATCTGAATCATGCTCCATGCATCTTTTGTTAGAGGTAGTGGTATGGTCTATGAGACTATGAGCTGCACCAGCAGGGATCAACTTATGCGATTTAGTAGAGACAAATCGTGGCCAATGTTCCTGTGTAAGTAGATGCTCTTCAACAATATCATCACTTAGAGCAAGGTCCTCCTCAACATCAGCGAGAGTACTAGGTCTATTGGTGTTTTAACAATGCTCGTATCTGATTTCGTTTCTCTGGTACAGTAACGTTGCCATGACGGGGATAACCACGTCACACACACTACGCTGCACATACACCGTTTAGGAAAAAAGTTGAACGTAGTGGTATGGTCGAGTGAACGAGATCCTCAATCCTAAATAAAGTCTATGTTCAGAAACTGGAAAACACATTTATGTCACAGTACTGATCACTAAGCACTACCATAGATTTCAGTCAATTCTAGGTGATGTAGAGTTTCGTATCTCCTAAATAATCGAAAAAGTTTTCAGAGCACAAAAAATGCATTTTTTGACAGACAAAGTTCGAGATGGCGCGAGAGAGAGAGAGAGAGAGAGAGAGAGAGAGAGAGAGAGAGAGAGAGAGAGAGAGAGAGAGAGAGAGAGAGAGAGAGAATATATTCAGTAAGTTTTCTGTGAAAGGGAACGAACAGATTGTAGGTGTATGTATTTTCTGTCATTAAGAACATTTTTCAATACATTATCTAATTGCAAACGCTCATCCACAACTTTTGTTCTTTTTTTTTTTTTGCATTTGAATGGCTGAAGGTGGGCTCCTTAGTCGTTAAAGAAGTTGTTTGTCAAACGGATGGGGTAGTTTCAGTGCTTTTGTTTACCTTCGAAAGATCTCAAACCACTTTTTTTTATTTATTTTTTTTTTTGAGACAACATTGGTAGATATAAAAGAATTCCTTACAAGATGATGCTTTATTATACATTAAGTTTTTAACAGATCTTTATGAAGAAAAGTTTTTGTTTAGTGTATTTGCTGCTATAAATGAATTGGTAATTTTACCAGGTATTCTTCTTCCTCCTTTTCTTCTTCTTTGTACATATTACTATCATTAATATTACCTAAAATTAAATGCTTCCCTTAAATGTTGAACTTCACCTAAATTTTGGTTTCCCTATTGCTACCCTTCACTCAATATATTGGACTCCCTCAAAATTTGACATTAAACACCGGTTGTTTAGAAGTTCCTTAGATTTTTGCAAATTCTAATGTTTGACTTCTCTCAATTGTCCTAATTCAACTGAAATGTTTTACTTCAGCCCCAAATACAGAGGTATCTGGTAACAGGATTCAATATTCTACTGGTCAATTATTCATTGATTTAAAGAAAAGACGCGCCTAATATATTTTTAATGAAAAGTATTGAATATTATCCTGCGCAAAAACGTTTTTAAGTAATTCCTGTGTAAATAAAGTGTGCAAGTTGACACGGTTGGCATTTAAGTGTAAATACGTACATAAATCTATGAACTTGAATAGAATTAAAAGAATATGGAGTTCCCTTTTCTCGTAACGCTAATTCTCGGATACTTTCGGAGAATCAGCCAGAGACTTCAGGGATATATAGCCCCGGTCTATGCTAATTGGAAGTTACTTATGAAATTGTTTTCATTTCATCTTTATAGCCATTTTGTTTTGTGGTTGCTGTAGATTATAAAATCTTATGAAACGGTAAATGTGTCTCTTAGGGTAAATATAATTATTTTTCTTGAATTTTACTTAAATGGGAAGATGTAGTTAGATGGATTAAATACTTTTTATTAAGAGTCTTTTTGTAGGGGTGTCTTAAATACGGATAAATAACTTTTGCACTAATGAAAACGTGTCGGAAATAGCTCAATGTGAGTATCTTTGTAAGTAAAGGATGTTTTCTTATTTTCAGTTTAAAACGACAAGAAAATATCGGAAGAATTTTTCTATTTGTATTTTCTTTCAAATTTGAACCAAATCAGTTGCAGTTGCCATCGGCTTCTATGTTTATTACTTTTTCATTTTGTTTGAGTTGGTCAACCCGAAAGGGAAGAAAACGGTAACAATATCAGGAAGCCGAACTTCAAGCAGAGGTGCAACGGTGATTTTATTCTCTGCCCACTTGATTTTCTTTTTCCTATATTTTCTCTCGGACACGAAAGTGGAAGTCAGACGCTTTTGGAACATTTGATCAGGAAGTTTTACGTAGTTTTAAAAATGGTGGAGAGATATCCGGAAAGAATAAAATGGCACGAGAAATTCTGAACGGAAAAAGAAATGCAAGACATTTTTTTTTATCCTACAGAGGTTATGAACATATTTTTATCTTTCTTTTTTTTTTTTCAAATCAACAAACCCTCAGATTATTCCACATTCACTGACAGATAAAAGAGGTCATTTTAACTTCGGGGAAAAAAAAATATTCGAGCATATAGCTTTTGAATGATAATTTTTTATGTTGCAAGGAATACTAAATTTTAGCATCAGTTTAGACGTAGTAAATATTTATGAAAAGAGAGACCGAATGTGAAGGAGTAGGAAATAATTATGTGATCATGATTCTATTCCACTGA